>NC_041390.1:168049296-168062305 GCF_002162155.2 Triticum dicoccoides | reverse complement strand
GGTAAGATTTTTATAACTTAGGCGAGTCCTTGGACTGCAGCTAAGCCCCCGAGTGAGAGGGTTGCTCTTCACTCGGTGGGATTTTTATAACTTAGGCGAGTCCTTGGACTGCAGCTAAGCCTCCGAGTGAGAGGGCTGCTCTTCACTCGGTAGGATTTTTACAACTTAGGCGAGTGCTTGGACTGCAGCTAAGCCCCCGAGTGAGAGGGTTGCTCTTCACTCGGTAGGATTTTTACAACTTAGGCGAGTCTTTGGACTGCAGCTAAGCCTCCGAGTGAGAGGGTTGCTTACCACTCGGTAGGATTTTGATAAACTTAGGCGAAACGGATTCGCGGCTAAGCCTCCGAGTGGGAGTCTGGCTCACCACTCAGTAGGATTTTTACAAACTTAGGCGAAACGGATTCGCAGCTAAGTCACCCACCGAAATAAAAAGTGACAAAAATTATGGAGGGACTATGACACTATTATTTTGAGGTCCATGAACTACAGAAGTACTTTATTGCAACTCATCCGAGTGATAAAACTTAAGTGTAGAATGGGCGGAGTAGCTCCGCGTTCCAAGCTCGGGGCTCGTCGATATTACGCTCGACGTTGTAAAGACGGTACGCCCCGTTGTGGAGGACTTTGGTGACGATGAAGGGGCCTTCCCAAGAAGGAGCAAGCTTGTGTGGTTTGTGCTGACCACTCGGAGAACCAAACCCCCTTCCTGGAAGGCTCGACCTCTCACATTTCTGGCGTGGAAACGGCGCAAATCTTGTTGGTAGATGGTCGACCAGATCAGAGTCATCTCCCTTTCTTCCTCTAAAAGGTCGACTGCGTCCTGCTGCGCCTGTTCAGCCTCTGCTTCGTTGTAGATTTCAATTCGAGGAGCATTGTGGAGAAGATCACTCGGCAAGACTGCTTCAGCTCCATAGACCAAGAAGAATGGAGTTCTTCCGGTCGACCGATTAGGTGTGGTCCGCAGTCCCCAGAGTACAGATGGAAGTTCGTCGACCCAAGCTCCAGCCGCGTGTTTGAGATCACGCATCAGTCGAGGCTTCAATCCCTTAAGAATCAGTCCATTAGCTCGCTCTGCTTGTCCATTCGACTGCGGATGGGCGACTGATGCGTAGTTGACCCGTGTGCCCTGGGAGTCGCAGAAAGCTCTGAATTCCTCTGAGTCAAAGTTCGACCCATTATCCGTAATGATGCTGTGCGGGACTCCATATCTGAATATTAGTTCCCTGATGAAGCTAACAGCAGTACCGGTGTCAAGGCTCTTGATTGGCTTAGCCTCGATCCACTTGGTGAACTTGTCGACTGCCACCAGTACATGCGTGAAGCCACTTTGTCCTGTTCTCAAAGGACCGACCATGTCCAGCCCCCAGACTGCAAAAGGCCAGACGAGTGGGATGGTCTTCAAAGCTGACGCAGGCTTGTGCGACATATTCGAGTAGAACTGACATCCCTCGCACTTATCCACTATCTCTTTTGCCATCTCATTCGTCTTTGGCCAGTAAAATCCGGCTCGGTATGCTTTGGCCACGATGGTCCGAGAGGACGCATGATGACCACAGGTTCCCGAGTGGATATCTTTGAGGATGAGTCGACCTTCTTCTGGTGTTATGCACTTCTGACTGACTCCAGTCGCGCTTTCTCTGTATAATTGTCCTTTGATTATGGTAAAGGCCTTAGATCGACGGACGATCTGTCGGGCCTCTTCCTCATCCTCCGGAAGCTCTTTCCTCAAGATATACGCGACATACGGAATCGTCCAGTCGGGAATGACCACCAAAACCTCCATGATCAAGTCGACCACCGCTGGGACTTCAACTTCAGTCGGATCTGTGGCACTCTTGGGCTGTGGAGTTTCTTCGGTGAAAGGATCTTCTTTGACTGACGGAGTGTGTATATGCTCCAAGAACACACCACTCGGAATGGCTTCTCTCTTGGAACCTATCTTTGCTAGATCATCAGCTGCTTGATTTTTCAGTCGGGGTATATGATGGAGCTCCAACCCCTCGAACTTCTTTTCCAGCTTCCTCACTGCACTGCAGTATCCAGTCATGGCTGGGCTTCTCACGTCCCACTCCTTCATCACCTGATTGACCACTAAATCCGAGTCGCCATAGACCATCAGGCGACGGACGCCGAGTGAAATGGCCATGCGCAACCCATATAAAAGGGCCTCATATTCTGCCTCGTTGTTGGAGGAATCAAAGTGAATCTGGAGCACATATCTGAGCTTATCTCCTCTGGGGGAAACCAGGACAACCCCAGCACCGGAACCATTCAACATCTTAGAGCCATCAAAGAACATGGTCCAATGCTCCGAGTGAACTTCAGTCGGCTGCTGCTGTTCAATCCACTCGGCGAGGAAATCTGCTATTGCCTGGGACTTAATGGCTTTCTTTGCCTCAAACTTGATATCAAGGGGAAGAAGTTCAATCGCCCATTTAGCCACTCGACCAGTTGCATCTCTGTTGTGCAAAATCTCTGATAGTGGAGCGTCGCTGACGACTGTGATGGAATGGTCAGAGAAATAATGAGCAACCTTCTTTGTGGTCATGTATATTCCATACACAAGCTTCTGATAATGAGGATATCTCTGCTTGGATGGAGTCAAGACTTCAGACAAATAATACACTGGGCGCTGAACTTTGAGAGCTTTTCCTTCTTCTTCCCGCTCGACCGTTAGCACAGTACTGACGACTTGTCCTGTGGCTGCGATGTAGAGCAACAGAGGCTCTTTGCTGATTGGAGCAGCAAGCACCGGCTGGGTGGAGAGCAGAGCTTTTAGCTCGGCAAACGCTGCATCAGCTTCTGGAGTCCACTCGAACTTGTCTGCCTTCTTCATCAGTCGGTAAAGAGGCAATGCCTTTTCACCGAGTCGTGAGATGAATCGACTTAATGCGGCCAAGCATCCAGTAAGCTTCTGGACATCGTGCACTCGCACAGGGCGTTTCATTCGGAGAATGGTGCCAATTTTCTCTGGGTTAGCGTCGATTCCCCGTTCGGAAACGAGAAAACTGAGTAACTTGCCACCAGGAACTCCAAATGTGCACTTTGATGGATTGAGCTTGATATCATACCTTCTGAGGTTGGCAAATGTTTCGGCGAGGTCAGCGAGCAGGTCGGACCCTTTTCGTGACTTGACAACAATATCATCCATATAAGCTTCCACATTCCGACTGATTTGAGTGAGTAGACACTTCTGAATCATTCGCATAAATGTGGCTCCGGCATTCTTGAGGCCGAATGGCATGGTGATATAGCAGAAGCACCCGAATGGAGTGATGAAAGCTGTTTTTACCTCATCGGGCCCGTACAGACGGATCTGGTGGTACCCGGAGTAAGCATCTAAAAAAGATAACCTCTCGCATCCCGCGGTTGAGTCAACGATTTGATCTATGCGAGGGAGGGGAAAGTGATCTTTTGGGCAGGCCCGGTTGATGTGCTTGAAATCAATGCACATTCGGAGCGACTTGTCCTTCTTAGGAACCATGACGACATTAGCGAGCCACTCGGAGTGGTATATCTCTCGGATAAATCCTGCCGCCAACAGTCGAGCCACTTCTTCACCAATGGCTTTTCTCTTCTGGACGGCGGACCGCCGAAGATGCTCTTTGACTGGTTTGGCAGATGAGTCAACTCTTAAGCGATGCTCAGCCAGCCCCCTGGGAACACCTGGCATGTCAGCGGGCTTCCATGCAAAAATGTCCCAGTTCTCACGGAGGAACTGGATGAGCGCTTCTTCCTATTTTGGGTCGAGTGTCATGGAGATGCGGGTCGGAGCTGCTTCGGGGTCGGTCGGGTGAATGTGAACAGGCTTCGTCTCACCGGACGACTGGAATGCAGACTCTGTGGCGGGCTTCTTGGATCGCAGCAAGTCACCCGGATCTGCGTTTTGCTTGTATTCTTCGAACTCGACTGCTGTCACTTGGGAATCGGCAATCTTGGAGCCCTTATGAAAGCACTCTTCTGCCTTTTTCCTATCACCGGTGACAGTGATCACACCTTTGGGACCGGGCATCTTCAATTTGAGGTACACGTAACATGGTCGAGCCATGAACCGTGCATAGGCTGGTCTCCCCAAAATGGCATGATATGCACTCTGAAAATCCACGACCTCGAACGTCAACTTTTCTTTGCGAAAATGCTTCGAATCACCAAACACCACGTCCAAAGCTATCTGGCCGAGTGACTCGGCCTTCTTCCCTGGTATAACTCCATGGAAGCTCATGTTACTAGTGCTCAGTCGGGACATCGGAATGCCCATACCTTTCAATGTGTCTGCATACAATAAGTTCAGCCCACTTCCACCATCCATCAGCACCTTTGTCAGTCGAGTGCCTTCGACAACTGGATCGACCACCAAAGCTTGCCTCCCAGGGGTGGCAATATGAGTCGGGTGATCAGATTGGTCGAATGTGATGGGTGTTTGAGACCACTTCAGATAATTTGCCTTTGCTGGGGCAACCATGTTCACCTCTCGGTTAATCACTTTCAGTCGACTTCTGCTTTCCACATCTGCAAAGATCATCAGAGTGGAGTTGATATGCGGATATCCTCCCTCACTGTCCTCTTTGTCTTCGGCCTTGTCCGACTCCTTCTCCTTGTCCTGAAACTGCTGGATCAGGAGTCGACATTGGCGAGTGGTGTGCTTTGGGAAAATGATATTCCCCTCTTCGTCTTTCTTCGTGTGAATGTGACATGGCATGTCCATCACGTCGTTCCCTTCTTTATCCTTTACCTTCTTGGGGTTCCAGGATCCTTTTGGTTTCCCCTTAAACTTTCCTTGAGTCACGGCCAGAGCCTCTCCAGGAGCTGCCGGTTCAGCCTTCCGCTTCTGTTTCCGACTGGTGTTTCCTTTTTCCGACTGACTCGGCTTGTGCTTGCCGCTTCGGAGTCGGTCTTCTTCTTCGCCGTTGGCGTACTTGGTAGCAATCTCCATCATCCGACTCAAGGTCATGTCACCGGTTCGACCAAATTTCAAACTCAGTTATCTGTTCTTGACACCATCTTTGAAGGCGCAGACTGCCTGATGATCGGACACATTCTCTACAGTGTGGTGCAAAGTGATCCACCTCTGAATATACTCTCTGAGAGTCTCATTAGTTTTCTGCACGCAGACTTGCAACTCTGTCAATCCAGCTGGTCGCTTGCAAGTCCCTTCAAACGTTCTGATGAACACTCGGGACAGATCTTCCCAAGTGTAAATGCTGCTAGGAGGTAATTGAGTCAACCATGCCCTGGCAGAACCTTCCAGCATGAGAGGCAAGTGTTTCATGGCCACCTCGTCATTCCCACCACCGATCTGAACTGCCACTCGGTAGTCTTCAAGCCAAGTTTCAGGCTTAGACTCACCAGTGAACTTGCTGACTCCTGTAGCCAACCTGAAATTGGGAGGAATAACTGCGGCTCTGATAGCTCTGCTGAAACATTCAGGACCAGAAACATGCAGTCGACTGTTTGTGGGTACATCTCTGTCGAGTGCTCCTCGATGGGCTCTGTTCTGGTCGACCAACCCTTGCACGATAATGGACCGCGCGTCGAAGCCTGGTTCTCTAGGGTCAACTGGAACCCTACGCCCTGTACTGTACTGACGCCTATCATCTGGCTGCCGAGGAGCGTAAGACCCACCCCTCGGAGGGGAATAGGGCACTCGACGCCTATCATCTCGGTCGAATCTGTCGCCATATTGATCTCGCCGATTCTCGCGCCCTTCGTGCCGCGGAGGCGATCTGGGGCTGTGAGCCGACTGAACCGTATTCACAGTGACGGATCGACTGTGAATTCTGTTGCGCGACTGAGACACGGCTGAATTCTGATCTCCTGCTGCCCGGAGCAGATCCCTGATCTGCAGCAAACCTCTGCCAGCTTCCGACTGCGAAGGCTGGATGGACTCTGCTATACGGGCCACAGCTGCTAAATTCTGAATTGGGGTTCGATATACCTGAGTCGGCGGGAAGAGTTGACGTCGACTGGTGTCGGGAACTCGTTGCCGCGCGCGCTCGTCGAGTGCTCGCTGAAGGTTCTCCAGTCGAGTGCGCTCGGCCAAATTGGCCAGACGCGCCTCCTCCAAGGCACGAGCCTCGGGGGTTTCTCCTGCGATGGGAATACGCAGGGGATCCTCGTTCCTGCGGCGAAGTTCCTCTCTTTGCAGAGAGTCGAGTGGCTCGGGCTGGTACTCTTCGTAGCCTCGTGCAGGGTCGCCGCCGTCACCTGCTCCACCACCACGGGCGAAGCCAGGAGGGCTGTGGGGCCCGTCGACCATCAAGATTTCCGCCGCTGGATCACTGCTTCCGCACTCGGATGCAGTCTCTACGGAGCCAGTCGACTGATCGAACAAGCCGTAGAGAGATTCGTTGGGCTCGATTGCCGCAACTTGGGTAGTGGCCGATTGGCGAGCCACCGCGTGACTCACCCATCGCTGAAGCCTCGACCGGCCTGAGCGCTTGCGCTGGCGGGAGACCGGGAGGGTGGACGATGGAGGAGCCGACCGATACTGGGTCGACGGTTGCCGCAGCAGAACGCCGCGAACACATGCGCGAAAATGCATCGCACCGCGGACGGGGAGCGCATCTACGTCGAGTGGAGCCTCCTGGAGCCATGCGGAGTCGTCGGCGATGAAGGTGAGAGTGCCGAGACGGATCTCTTGACCCTCGACCAAAACTCCAGCAGGCACCATGATGAAAGTACTCGGAAGAATCGCAACTTCTCCACAAAATCGCTAAAACACCTGCCCCAAGGTGGGCGCCAACTGTCGTGGTTCTAAGCCTGACAGTAGAGTGGGGGTAGGTATGGAGAGGCAAGGTCCTAGCTATGGAGAGGTTGTAAGCACAAAGGATGTACGAGTTCAGGCCCTTCTCGGAAGAAGTAACATCCCTACGTCTCGGAGCCCGGAGGCGGTCGAGTGGATTATGTGTATATGAGCTACAAGGTGCCGAACCCCTCTGCCTGTGGAGGGGGGTGGCTTATATAGAGTGCGCCAGGACCCCAGCCAGCCCACGTAGGAGAGGGTTTAAGGTGAGTTAAGTCTGGGGCGTTACTGGTAACGCCCCACATAAAGTGCCTTTACTATCATAAAGTCTACTTGATTACAGGCCGTTGCAGTGTAGAGTGCCTCTTGACCTCCTGGTGGTCGAGTGAGTCTTCGTGGTCGAGTCCTTCAGGCCAGTCGAGTGAATCCTCGTTGGTCGACTGGAAGGCGACCTCTTCTAAGGATGTCCTGGGGTAAGTTACTTGGATCAGGTCCATGACCCTACCCTAGGTACATAACCCCATCAAAGGGCGCGAGAATCGGCGAGATCAATATGGCGACCGACTCGACCGAGATGATAGGCGTCGAGTGCCCAATTCCCCTCCGAGGGGTGGGTCTTACGCTCCTCGGCAGCAAGATGACAGGCGTCAGTACAGTACAGGGCGAAGGGTTCCAGTCGACCCCAGAGAACCAGGCTTCGACGCGCGATCCATTATCGTGCAAGGTTTGGTCGACCGGAACAGAGCCCATCGAGGCGGACTCGACAGAGACGCGCCCACAAGCAGTCGAGTGCATGTTTCTGGTCCTGAATGTTTCAACAGAGCTATCAGAGCCGCAGTTATCCCTCCCAATTTCAGGTTGGCAACAGGAGTCAGCAAGTTCACTGGTGAGTCTAAGCCTGAAACTTGGCTTGAGGACTACCGAGTGGCAGTTCAGATTGGTGGTGGGAACGACGAGGTGGCCATGAAGCATTTGCCCCTCATGCTGGAAGGTTCTGCCAGGGCATGGTTAACTCAATTACCGCCTAGCAGCATTTACACTTGGGAAGATTTGTCCCGAGTGTTCATCAGAACGTTTGAAGGAACTTGCAAGCGACCAGCTGGACTGACAGAGTTGCAAGTCTGCGTGCAGAAGACCAATGAGACTCTCAGAGAGTATATTCAAAGATGGATCACTTTGCACCACACTGTGGAGAATGTGTCTGATCATCAGGCAGTCTGCGCCTTCAAAGATGGCGTCAAGAATAGAGAACTGAGTTTGAAGTTTGGTCGAACCGGTGACATGACCTTGAGTCGGATGATGGAGATTGCTACCAAGTACGCCAACGGCGAAGAAGAAGACCGACTCCGAAGCGGCAAGCACAAGCCGAGTCAGTCGGAAAAAGGAAACACCAGTCGGAAACAGAAGCGGAAGGCTGAACCGGCAGCTCCTGGAGAGGCTCTGGCCGTGACTCAGGGAAAGTTTAAGGGGAAACCAAAAGGATCCTGGAACCCCAAGAAGGTAAAGGATAAAGAAGGGAACGACGTAATGGATATGCCATGTCACATCCACACGAAGAAAGACGAAGAGGGGAATATCATCTACCCGAAGCATACCACTCGCCAATGTCGACTCCTGATCCAACAATTTCAGGGAAAACAGTCTAAGGACAAGGAGAAGGAGTCGGACAAGGTCGAAGACAAGGAGGACAGTGAGGGAGGATATCCGCATATCAACTCCACTCTGATGATCTTTGCAGATGTGGAAAGCAAGAGTCGATTGAAAGTCATTAACCGAGAGGTGAACATGGTTGCCCCAGCAAAAGCAAATTATCTGAAATGGTCTCAAATACCCATCACATTCGACCAATCTGATCACCCGACTCATATTGCCACCCCTGGGAGGCAAGCTTTGGTGGTCGATCCAGTTGTCGAAGGCACTCGACTGACAAAAGTGCTGATGGACGGTGGAAGCGGGCTGAATTTATTGTATGCAGACACACTGAAAGGAATGGGCATTCCGATGTCCCGACTGAGCACTAGTAACATGAGCTTTCATGGAGTTATACCAGGGAAGAAAGCCGAGTCACTCGGCCAAATAGCTTTGGACGTGGTGTTTGGTGATTCGAAACATTTTCGCAAAGAAAAGTTGACGTTTGAGGTCGTGGATTTTCAGAGTGCATATCATGCCATTTTGGGGAGACCAGCTTACGCACGGTTCATGGCTCGACCATGTTACGTGTACCTCAAATTGAAGATGCCCGGCCCCAAAGGAGTGATCGCTGTCACCGGTGATCGGAAAAAGGCAGAAGAGTGCTTTCAGAAGGGCTCAAAGATTGCCGATTCCCAGGTGACAGCGGTCGAGTTTGAGGAATACAAGCAAAACGCAGATCCGAGTGACTTGCTGCGATCCAAGAAACCCGCCATAGAGTCTGCATTTCAGTCGTCCGGTGAGACGAAGCCTGTTCACATTCACCCGACCGACCCCGATGCAGCTCCGACCCGCATCTCCACAACACTCGACCCAAAATAGGAAGAAGCGCTCATCCAGTTCCTCCGTGAGAACTGGGACATTTTTGCATGGAAGCCCGCTGACATGCCAGGTGTTCCCAGGGGACTGGCTGAGCATCGCCTAAGAGTCGACTCATCTGCAAAACCAGTCAAAGAGCATCTTCGGCGGTCCGCCGTCCAGAAGAGAAAAGCCATTGGTGAGGAAGTGGCTCGACTGTTGGCGGCAGGATTTATCCGAGAGATATACCACTCCGAGTGGCTCGCTAATGTCGTCATGGTTCCTAAGAAGGACAAGTCGCTCCGAATGTGCATTGATTTCAAACACATCAACCGGGCCTGCCCGAAAGATCATTTTCCTCTCCCTCGCATAGATCAAATTGTTGACTCGACCGCGGGATGTGAGAGATTGTCTTTTCTAGATGCCTACTCCGGGTACCACCAGATCCGTCTGTACGGACCCGACGAGGTAAAAACAGCTTTCATCACTCCATTCGGGTGCTTCTGCTATATCACCATGCCATTCGGCCTCAAGAATGCCGGAGCCACATTTATGCGAATGATTTAGAAGTGTCTACTCACTCAAATCAGTCGGAATGTGGAAGCATATATGGATGATATCGTTGTCAAGTCACGAAAAGGTTCCGACCTGCTCGCTGATCTTGCGGAAACATTTGCCAACCTTAGAAGATATGATATCAAGCTCAATCCATCAAAGTGCACATTTGGAGTTCTTGGTGGCAAGTTACTCGGTTTTCTCGTTTCCGAACGGGGAATCGACGCTAATCCAGAGAAGATTGGCACTATTCTCCGAATGAAACGCCCTGTGCGAGTGCACGATGTCCAGAAGCTTACTGGATGCTTGGCCGCACTAAGTCGATTCATCTCACGACTCGGTGAAAAGGCATTGCCTCTTTACCGACTGATGAAGAAGACAGACAAGTTCGAGTGGACTCGAGAAGCTGATGCAGCGTTTGCCGAGCTAAAAGCTCTGCTCTCCACCCAGCCGGTGCTTGCTGCTCCAATCAGCAAAGAGCCTCTGTTGCTCTATATCGCAGCCACAGGACAAGTCGTCAGTACTGTGCTTACGGTCGAGCGGGAAGAAGAAGGAACAACTCTCAAAGTTCAGCGCCCAGTGTATTATTTGTCTGAAGTCTTGACTCCATCCAAGCAGAGATATCCTCATTATCAGAAGCTTGTGTATGGAATATACATGACCACAAAGAAGGTTGCTCATTATTTTTCTGATCATTCCATCACAGTCGTCAGCGACGCTCCACTATCAGAGATTTTGCACAACAGAGATGCAACTGGTCGAGTGGCCAAATGGGCGATTGAACTTCTTCCCCTTGATATCAAGTTTGAGGCAAAGAAAGCCATTAAGTCCCAGGCAATAGCAGATTTCCTCGCCGAGTGGATTGAACAGCAGCAGCCGACTGAAGTTCACTCGGAGCATTGGACCATGTTCTTTGATGGCTCTAAGATGTTGAATGGTTCCGGTGCTGGGGTTGTCCTGGTTTCCCCCAGAGGAGATAAGCTCAGATATGTGCTCCAGATTCACTTTGATTCCTCCAACAATGAGGCAGAATATGAGGCCCTCTTATATGGGTTGCGCATGGCCATTTCACTCGGCGTCCGTCGCCTGATGGTCTATGGCGACTCGGATTTAGTGGTCAACCAGGTGATGAAAGAGTGGGACGTGAGAAGCCCAGCCATGACTGGATACTGCAGTGCAGTGAGGAAGCTGGAAAAGAAGTTCGAGGGGTTGGAGCTCCATCATATACCCCGACTGAAAAATCAAGCAGCTGATGATCTAGCAAAGATAGGTTCCAAGAGAGAAGCCATTCCGAGTGGTGTGTTCTTGGAGCATATACACACTCCGTCAGTCAAAGAAGATCCTTTCACCGAAGAAACTCCACATCCCAAGAGTGCCACAGATCCGACTGAGGTTGAAGTCCCAGCGGTGGTCGACTTGATCATGGAGGTCTTGGTGGTCATTCCCAACTGGACAGTTCCATATGTCGCGTATATCCTGAGAAAAGAGCTTCCGGAGGATGAGGAAGAGGCTCGATAGATCGTCCATCGATCTAAGGCCTTTACCGTAATCAAAGGACAATTATACAGAGAAAGCGCGACTGGAGTTGGTCAGAAGTGCATAACACCAGAAGAAGGTCGACTCATCCTCAATGATATCCACTCGGGAACCTGTGGTCATCATGCGTCCTCTCGGACCATCGTGGCCAAAGCATACCGAGCCGGATTTTACTGGCCAAAGGCGAATGAGATGGCAAAAGAGATAGTGGATAAGTGCGAGGGACGTCAGTTCTACTCGAATATGTCGCACAAGCCTGCATCGGCTCTGAAGACCATCCCACTCGTCTGGCCTTTCGCAGTATGGGGATTGGACATGGTCGGTCCTTTGAGAACAGGACGAAGCGGCTTCACGCATGTACTGGTGGCAGTTGACAAGTTCACCAAGTGGATCGAGGCTAAACCAATCAAGAACCTTGACACCGGTACTGCTGTTAGCTTCATCAGGGAACTAATATTCAGATATGGAGTCCCGCACAGCATCATTACGGATAATGGGTCGAACTTTGACTCGGAGGAATTCAGAGATTTCTGTAACTCCCAAGGCACACGGGTCGACTACGCTTCAGTCGCCCATCCGCAGTCGAATGGACAAGCAGAGCGAGCTAATGGACTGATTCTTAAGGGTTTGAAGCCCCGACTGATGCGTGATCTCAAACACGCAGCTGGAGCTTGGGTCGACGAACTTCCCTCAGTGCTTTGGGGGCTGCGGACCACACCTAATCGGTCGACCGGAAGAACTCCATTCTTCTTGGTCTACGGAGCTGAAGCAGTCTTGCCAAGTGATCTTCTCCACAATGCTCCTCGAGTTGAAATCTACAACGAAGCAGAGGCTGAACAAGCGCGGCAGGACGCAGTCGACCTTTTAGAGGAAGAAAGGGAGATGGCTCTGATCCGGTCGACCTTCTACCAACAAGATTTGCGTCGTTTCCACGCCAGAAATGTGAGAGGTCGAGCCTTCCAGGAAGGAGATTTAGTTCTCCGAGTGGATCAGCACAAACCACACAAGCTTGCTCCTTCTTGGGAAGGTCCCTTCATCGTCACCAAGGTTCTCCACAACGGGGCGTACCGTCTTTACAACGTCGAGCATAATATCGACGAGCCCCGAGCTTGGAACGCGGAACTACTCCGCCCATTTTATACTTAAGTTTTATCACTCGGATGAGTTGCAATAAAGTACTTCTGTAGTTCATGGACCTCAAAATAATAGTGTCATAGTTCCTCCATAATTTTTGTCACTTTTTATTTTTGTCCAATAAAATTCCCCCTCAGTGGGTGACTTAGCCGCGAATCCGTTTCGCCTAAGTTTGTAAAAATCCTACCGAGTGGTGAGCCAGACTCCCACTCGAAGGCTTAGCTGCGAATCCATTTCGCCTAAGTTATCAAAATCCTACCGAGCGGTAAGCCAGACTTCCACTCGGGGGCTTAGCTGCAGCCCTGTGCTCGCCTAAGTTGTAAAAAATCCTACTGAGTGAAGAGCAAACCTCTCACTCGGAGGCTTAGCTGCAGTCCAAGGACTCGCCTAAGTTTGTAAAAACCCTACCGAGTGAAGAGCAAACCTCTCACTCGGGGGCTTAGCTGCAGTCCAAGCACTCACCTAAGTTATCAAAATCCTACCGAGTGGTAAGCCAGACTTTCACTCGGGGGCTTAGCTGCAGTCCAAGCACTCGCCTAAGTTACAAAAATCCTA
>NC_041390.1:168038541-168048652 GCF_002162155.2 Triticum dicoccoides | reverse complement strand
ACCCGGAGGCTTAGCTGCGAATCCGTTTCGCCTAAGTTATCAAAATCCTACCGAGTGGTAAGCCAGACTTTCACTCGGGGGCTTAGCTGCAGTCCAAGCACTCGCCTAAGTTACAAAAATCCTACCGAGTGAAGAGCAACCCTCTCACTCGGAGGCTTAGCTGCAGTCCAAGCACTCGCCTAAGTTATAAAAATCCTACCGAGTGAAGAGCAAACCTCTCACTCGGAGGCTTAGCTGCAGCCCAGTGCTAGCCTAAGTTATCAAAATCCTACCGAGTGAAGAGTAAACCCCTCACTCGGAGGCTTAGCTGCAGCCCAGTGCTCGCCTAAGCTATAGAAATCCTACCGAGTGGTAAGCCGGGCTTCCACTCAGAGGCTTAGCCGCAGCCCAGTGCTCGCCTAAGTGGACTAAAGAATAAGTCGGTTGCAGTAAAGGCGCCTTGCTTTGAACCTGCAAAAGACATTTCGAGCCAAAAGCAATCGTATTCAAGCACCAAATTCAAGTTTGAATCGATATCTAAAGGAACCGAAAGTGCTCAGGCGTTAAGCCTGTTAAGGTTTATCGGTTACAATTCCACTCGGCATACCGAGGCAAATTTAAAGCGTCGAGCCAGAAGAAGTTTTTTACCCTTCCTGTGGGGGGCTGGAAGGTGCAACGAATTCATCAAGGTCAATTCCGTCGGCGATCCGAGTGGCAGCTGCAAGGAAAGTTTCCATAAAGGACCTGAAGTCGTGTTTCTTGGTGTTGGCTACCCGAAGGGCCGCCAGCTTCTCTTCTCGCGCATCTTTACAGTGGACTCGGGCCAGACACAAAGCAACATCTGCACCACACCGAGCCGAGGACTTCTTCCATTCCTGCACTCAACCAGGGATCGTGTTCAAGCGGGCCATCAGCGACTCAAGGTCATTCTGAAGTGTCTCCTCAGGCCAGAGCGTCGAGTCGATGCGAGATGTGGCGGCCTTCAGCCTTGCGAGATAGTCCACGACAGCTGCAACACGAGACTCCAGTCGGAAAACATCCATGGCAACTTCGTCGTTCACCGGAGAATTGACGGGGTCGAGGTTTGGCTCCAGCCGGCTAGTTTCTTCTACAAAGTTTTGGCAAAATTCTGCAAGGATGATCACTGAGTCAAGGGGATGGTCGAATGGAAAAACCACGATTGGAAATGTTTGCCGAGCATAGAGGTTTACCTTCAAGCATAAGAAACAGCTTCTTGGCAAGACCACTCAGGAAGGCCTCCAGATCATTTTTCTTCCCAGTCAACTTACTGACTTGGTCGGTCAGGGCAGCTTTATCAGTTTTTAGTCGACTGACCTCCTTGTTGGCGATCCCAAGAGCAGCTTTCAGATTGGTATTGTCTTGTTCAAGCTTGGTGACTGAAGCTAACTTCTCGTCGGCAAGCTTGATCTTCTCAGCTAGTTCGAGGTCTTTCTTCTGTTGGGCCTCCCTTACCTTACCTGCAAGTTACAGCAAGATCAGATTTTGAAACAAGCAAGGGGAAAAGCAGTCGTCAGGGTCTCACCAAACATACCTTCGGTCTCCTCCTTTGCCTTCGTCAGCTTCTCCTGAACCAGCTTCAAGCTCAGCTCGAGTTGAGTGTGCTTGTTTTCCAGCTCAGAGTAGCGAGCCACAAGATCACAGGAGTTCTACGAAGAACCAATCGACTAAATGTCAAATATAATTCACTTCCGAGTGAAAAAGGAAAAATCACACGTTTCTAAGACTACAGCCGAATACAAGCATTCGACCGTAGTCTCGGGGACTACACCCAGTGGGTGCACTCAGCGTGCCCCCACTAATCCTGTTGAAGATAAAGTCGACCAGTCGACCTCAAAAAAAAGAGAGATGTATTCTTTAAGACTGTAATCAACTGCAAGCAGTCGACCACAGTCTTGGGGACTACACCCAGTGGGTGCACTCAGCGTGCCCCCACCGGTTTGTGAAATCTAGTCGACATAGTCGACTGACAGAAAGATTGACATCATAAAGCCTAAGGTCGACTGCCAGCAGTCGACCTTAGCCTTGGGGACTACACCCAGCGGGTGCACTCAGCGTGCCCCCGCTAACACGGAGTTTAATCGACACACCCAGTGGGTGACTACTATAAATTCCGGAAAGGAAAAAGGTTTTGGTAGCATATCCAACAGAACAAACGGTGGTCGACTGACCTGAACATTGCTTTGGAGGGCAGAACTGGCGTCATAAGCTGCCTGGCTCGCATCCCGGATGGTCTTCAACTGCTCCATCATGATTCCCGCCTGGCGTATCGCCTCCTTCGCCGCGCCAGCTTGGTCCTCTGGGACGTGGTGCGTCGTGAAGAGGGAGGGCTGCTGAGCACTCGTCAGTGGATCTGCGAAGGACACCGTGTGTCGAGTGGTGTTCTCTTCCTCCGCAATCAGAATCTCAGGCGCCGTCACATCCTGGGGCACCTTGCTGGCGGACGCTTTCCTACTCCTTCTGCGCTTCAGCGGTTCCTCATCCTCATCATCATCAGGGAAATTGATAACAGCATTGGGTGGAGCTACGGAGAAGAATCAGGATCAGAGATCGCGAGTCAGTCGACTAAAAACGGCGTTAAGAGTACAGTACCTGGTTTTGAAGTTGCTGCGTCCTCCATCTCATGGTCATCAGCCCGGGCTGAGGTCTCAGAAGTAGCAGCACTGCAACTCCAAAGAATCAGTCGACTAACTTCAGCGTCAATCAGAGACAAAGTTCACACAAAATAAGAAGACTTAAGCAGCACGATTACCCTGATATGGTGGGGATGGACACCTTCATCTTCGGCAGGAGCTTGATCGGCTTCGACGGGGCCGCCATGGGCTGCTTCGGCGCCTTTTCAGTCGGCACTGGAGAGGTGGTCCGAGGGTGTTTGGTCGACTGAGCAACGGTCGCAACCCCCTTACCACGTTCAGTCGAAGGGTCGTGGACAAGCTTCGACCGCCTTTCTGAGCGCGGTGGTACGACTTCCTCCTCCTCTTCTTCCTCGTCTTCAACGTCATCTTAATCACCGTCATCATCATCATCGTCATCATCATCCTCAGCAACGTCCGAGTCCCATTCCTCCTCCTCCTGGCTCTCGCCCCCACTCGCCTCACCCTCCTCAGTCGGAGCTTGTGCCCCATTGGGCATCGAGTACAGCTCGGTGAGGGCCTAGCAGATATCAAGACAAGGATCAATCGACCAGTCGGCAGGATAAACAGAAATGAATGTGACAAGAACACAGTGGAGAGCAGAGCAAGCGTACCTTGTTTGGATCGCTGTTGTGGTCGAGTGGAGGAATCCTTCTGGCTCCGCGTGGGTTATCCTTGTTTCCGGTAACGGCTGCCATCCATCTTTCCAGAGTGACATGTCGACTGCTTCTGGATGGACTCGAGTCTCGTCTTCAGTCCCACAGTACAACCACATGCAGTGGCTCCGGAACTGAAGGGGCTGGATGCGACGCCTAAGGAAGACCTCTAGGAGATCCATGCCCGTCACTCCCTCCCGAACCAACTGCACCACGCGCTCCATCAACATCTTCACGTCAGCTTTCTCCTCCGGAATCAACTTCAGAGAGGAGGGCTTGTTCACTCGGTCCATGGTAAACTGAGGGAGTCCACTCGATTGCCCTGGCGTCGACTGGTCTTGGCAGTAGAACCAGGTCGACTGCCAGCCTCTGACTGACTCGGGAAAGGTCATGGGCGGGAAGGTGCTCTTATTCCTCACCTGGATCCCCAGACCCCCACACATTTGGACGACTCGAGTTCTTTCATCGCCTGGGCTCGCCTTCTTCACGGTCTGAGAGCGACACGTGAATATATGCTTGAACAAACCCCAGTGCGGTCGACAGCCCAGGAAACCCTCACACATGGACACGAACGCGGCAAGGTAGGCGATAGAATTTGGGGTAAAGTGGTGGAGCTGCGCTCCAAAGAAGTTCAAGAAGCCACGGAAGAAAATACTCGGCGGCAAAGAAAATCCACGATCAACATGGGTGGCCAAGAGCACGCACTCACCCTCTTCTGGCTGGGGCTGCCACTCCTTCCCCGGAAGCCTCGCAGCTCCATGAGGGATCAAGCCCTCGTTGGCCATGTCGAGGAGATCTTTTTCTGTGATGGTCGACTGGATCCAGTCTCCTTGGACCCAGCCCTTCGGCGGGCGGGATCTGGACGAAGACCCGCCGCGGCTGGTAGATCTCCCCTTCGCCTTCTCCGACGCCTACGCCTTCTTCGCGCGTTCCAGCGCTGCCATCTTCTCCTTGGCCATGGTTGCCGGCGAGATGCGCGAGGGGAAGTTGTGCGGGGGCGAGAGCGAGCGCGCTGGACGGGGACGAAGGGAGCAGAGAGAGAGAGAATGCTGAGGCACAGTACAAAAAATCCTCGCCGGGCGCATTTATAAGGTCCCTTCCGAGTGGATGACAGGTGGGCCCGGTCGATCTAATCATATCCAGGAACAGTTATGCAGACGGGATACGTGGCGAAGAAAGCGACGCGGAGATCGAGGCGTTTATGTCCCGTCCCATCCGAACGCCGCGGTCCGCTCCGCTTTGCGCGCATCCCCAAATTTCGCATCCCGCGGAATCCGCGAACGGCAGATCGGTCTGTCAGACGCGGGGTTTCCCGCGATCCGTCGCTCGGAGATCGTCGAAGCCCGAAAGATCAGTCGATGAAAGAAGAGAATGGATCGAGTCGACTGAAGACAAGTTGCTCACTATCGACGAAGAGATTCTTTGGTCCAGAACAACGCACGACCAGTGTGCAAAGGTTAATCGGAAACAACATCAACTCCTTCCTCACTCGAAGCCTCAATCCATTCGGGGGCTAATGATGGGGTCATGTACCTAGGGTAGGGTCATGGACCTGATCTAAGTACCTTGCCCAAGGACACCCTTAGAAGAGGTCGCCTTCCAGTCGACCAACGAGGGACTCACTCGACTGACTTGAAGGACTCGACCATGAAGACTCACTCGACCACCAGGAGGTCAAGAGGCACTCTGCACTGCAACGGCCTGTAATTAAGTAGGCTTTATGATAGTAAAGACACTTTATGTGGGGCGTTACCAGTAACGCCCCGGACTTAACTCACCTTACATCCTCTCCTACGTGGGCTGGCTGGGGTCCTGGCGCACTCTATATAAGCCACCCCCCTCCACAGGTAGAGGGGTTCGGCACCTTGTAACTCATATACTCATAATCCACTCGACCGCCTCCGGGCTCCGAGACGTAGGGCTATTACTTCTTCCGAGAAGGGCCTGAACTCGTACATCCCTGGTGTTTACAACCTCTCCATAGCTAGGACCTTGCCTCTCCATACCTACCCCCCACTCTACTGTCAGGCTTA
Source organism: Triticum dicoccoides (assembly GCF_002162155.2). Lineage (NCBI taxonomy): Eukaryota > Viridiplantae > Streptophyta > Magnoliopsida > Poales > Poaceae > Triticum > Triticum dicoccoides. The sequence continues at coordinate 168,043,333 of NC_041390.1, read as the reverse complement.
GAACCACGACAGCGGCCCCTCTTCATCAACGGCGGCAGACTCCGGGGTCGTGTGGGCGACTCGGAGTCCGGATCTCGAGATGGTGACGGCCTTTTGAGGCTGGTGGCGGTATGGGACGTCACCTCCATCAACAGACCGGGTTCGATGCGGCTCGGTAGGTGACACATGAGCCTCTCTTGGAGTTGTCGGGCGGTACCTGTCGTCGGCAGGTGAAGCCACCGGCGGATGCTATGCACGACATCTTATACGGAGACGTCAAGTCCTGCCTGCTACCGGCAGATGATGCACGACGACTCTGGCGGAGGTGTCAAGTTTAGCATGTTGTTGTTGGATCGGAGATGGTGCGATAGTAGCGGGAGGCAGGAGGTATGCAATGTCTTTGTCTTTCGTTGTCTCCTCCAGAGATACAGCTATCGAGGCATCGGTAGACGGATAAAGGCGGTTGGTATAGACAACTTCAACGACGAGCTTATGCACTCCGGTGGAAATACAAGATCTCTGATCGGGCTATGTCATCTCGTCTTCCAATGCTGATTCACTCTTCGGGTGTGGAATGATATTATTCCGTGACTTGGATTGCACCATGTCAACACGGCCACCTGGGCGACGAGGGCCTCGGTGAGAGATTGATGGACCAATAACATACACACTCGGGTTGGATCTCCCAAGGCGCTAGCCTCTCTGATGATGCTCATCTCATAGGAAATTTGGACCGAACGCAATGCCGTCCCTTCGATGGTTCTCATTTCCAAGATTAAAGAGAAGGTGTCTTTTTTGGGTTTTGGCCAGTGCGAAACAGTTGGGTATTGTAATGCCGCGAGAGTAGTTCTTTCTTTTATTATCGCCGCTTTGCGGCTTTGTTCTAAAACTTGTTTCTTATCTTATTCAATGAAATGGCAAATCTTTTGCCTTATTTTAGAAAAATAACCGACGATACTCCTCAAGTCTCAACATCCTCAAACACCCTTACCAGGCCCGTGTACCAGGCAGTGAGCATATCATTACAAAAATTGTTTTTAGGCAACTGGCGAATACAAAAGTCCATCGTGAGTGTGTGTCCCTCAGGAAAAAAAAATAGTCGACTGAATAGCAAATAGCCGACTGATGTGAGAAGGAAATTGGCCGCCTTTCAAGTTGTTAGATTTCGTGCAAAAAATGTTCTATATGTATGCATATACGTTCGTTGCTATGGCTGACTCTGGATGGCTATCTTCATTGGAAAAATATAATCGCTAATAGAAAGAGGTCGGCTGGTGGTTTATACGGGTCACGCAGCGACGGTATTGGGCCTAATCTAAGCCCACGACTTGCAGCGCACGGCGGCCGAACGCCACGAACCACATACCCATCGCTCTTATCTCAAGAAAAGAAAAAAGGCATACGCATCGCTCCAAGATGAGGATTTGCAACTCAACTCGGTGACGCAGTGCTTGACATGCACGCTTCCCTCTTCGAATCCGACTCCATCTCAGCGACCTTCCGCTGGATATAAGCCTAGGGGCGGCTCCCTCAGGGCACGCGCAACACAAGAAACACCCTTGCCGAGCCCTCTTCTCGTTCCTCCGCGCAGCCTTCAGCACGCCCGCTCTCATGGCGCAGTGCTCTTCCTCGGCGTTGCGCGACCAGATCCGTCGTGACCTTGAGCGCCGCAGGACGGTCCTCAACGCGGCCAAGGAGAGAGTTGCGAGGAAGTCCGTTGCGTCGCCCTCGCCGTCGTCACGCCAATCGGCGCTGATCTCCTCCACGTCAAACGGCGCTGTCATCATGAACCGGACCAAGGCTACGAAAGGAGGGGTAGCAAACAAACACTCTGCTCCGCCGCCGCCGCCGCACTGACCCGCGCTCATCCCGTTCGCCAGAATCGCCACAACCAATGCTGCCGGCAAGAAGATCGCTTACTTGGACCTGGGAGAAGCTCCGAAGAGGCCCCTTGCCCCGCGGATGATGAGGACCCTGACCTCGTCCACCATGAAGGTTTCCGGCGTAGCGAGCGGGAGAATTCCCGACAAGTCCTCCGCCGCTCCGTCAGCATGCCGATCCGCGCTGATCACTTCCATCTCAAACGGCCCTGCCGCCGTCAATCCGGCGAACGGTCCGAAGGAAGCGCTTGGAAAGAAACGCTCTGCTCCGCCACCGTCGCTGCCAACGACCAATGCTGCCGGCAAGAAGATCGCTTACATGGAGCTGGGAGAAGCTAAGAGGAGATTTACTGCCCCGCCCCGCCGATCCCCACCGCGTCGATCCTCGCTGATCCCTACCGCGTCCATCCTGAAGCTTTCAAGCGAGATTAACATCTGTGATGTAGTGCAGTAGCCAGTAGGTTGCACCTGTGGCTATTCATGATATCATTACTGAACTAGTATTTTTCTTGTAATTTGGATCGGAGTAGTTGACTTTGAATGCTCGACAATTGTTTTCCTGGTGAAGCTGATTCATCGATTGATGCCATGGCCGCCATGAACTCCGCCAGCTTCTTCACATTGCTCACGGGTCCCGGAGCATCTCCTCATACCGGAGGAAGAGCACCTTCTCCGGCCGCTTCCTCCTCATCTCCCAGTAGCCCATCTCGTGACGCCATTGCGGGCCGCAGACGCATATGCCATCGCAGAACAGTTCGAACGCCTCCTCGAATGTGTACGGCGGCTGCTGCTGCAGCTGCATGTCCATGTCCTTGTCGGCTCGTGCTCGTGCTCGTGCAACGGTGGCCGCCCCCTTCTTGGCGAAGAACCACGAGGAGACGAACGCATCCTTTGGGTTCCGGCAGATGTACACGATCCGGCAGCCGGACTCCTCCGCGGTGATGCGCCGTGGCAGGAGAGAGTAGGGAAGGTGTGTGGCGACCACGCGTGGCGAAGGGAGCGCCGCAAACGCATCGCCTGCTCCACTGTCGTCCGTCGACTGCGCGAACGCCATCTCCAGGTACCTGACGACATCGTGGGGGTTGCCATGGCGGAGAGGGTGGTTGAGGTCACATGGCGGGTGCTCGGCCCGGTTGCGCGTGGCGAAGACGATAGCCTTGAGCCAGGTGGTGCCGCACTTTGGGAAGCTGGCAAGGAGGACGTCCGACGGCCTCGGCTCGAAGACCGAGTGGACGGCGGGAACGTCCATGAGGAACTCCTCCAGGAGCCAGAACCCGTCGTACTGCCTCAGATGGAACGGGCGGAACCGCGTGTTGAGGAGAAGCGAGGTGATCGCAAGCTCGGCAATGTCGTCGGCGGCAGAGGCAGCCATGGATAGCGCCGTTGTGCATGCATGCGTCCGGGTGTGTTGATGGTGGTGCGTGAGTTGTACTGTGGCTGTGGCCTTGTATAAGCAGCAGCTAGATAACGATGCCCCGCCACGCGAGGTAGTTCGATCGGTAGGCTGCTCCGCGTGCACGTCAGCACGGGCGGTGCTGACGATAAGATAAACATCAATTGCTGGCAATTGTACGTACTTTTCTTCTGAATTTGCTGGCTCACGCCGTATGTATGAGCCTAACGGATACGCACACTAGCTGGTACCTACCTGAGCAAAATAGCTCATGCACAGCACATAAGGGCATTCAGATTTCATAAATTTAGGTACAAAGCACACAAACAAGAAAACTGACAGTTGAGAGACATGATTTAACTGACGACACATCACACATGAGTTAAAAATTATAAAGGCTTATAGCTACAAAATTCACTCGAGGAGAGCTAGAAAAACTAATTGGTTATAACAAAATTGAAGGCACAAACACACACATCTACTAGTTTTTCATTCATGTTTTCTGCAAAAGTGACCCACTATTTTTCCACCCAGCTTATTTCCTCAGTAAACAAACTCTATCTTTTGCTTCATGACGTGAAGATTGCTGTTTATTTCCTTTTTTCGAACGGCTATCCAAAGTGCTAGGTTTTAATGGGAGGAAGAAAAATTCAGGCAAGAGTTTTGCCAAGAAAAAGGCCAAATAATGTGAGAAATGCACACCATAAAAGAGCTCAAGAAAATCCTATTTTTGTTGCTCAACACAATATTGTTCCTGTTGCTAAATGCTGTAAATGTGAAAATGGATTTTGCTCGAATGTACGTTTGTTTCATGTTAGAATCCCTCTCCACAAATTGCATGCACTGCCCTCTTCTATCTGGAAGAAAATTTACTAACTCTATCTAACCTGCCTTCGCTTCTGGTTATAAAGTTTTTTCTGTTGAATATTATGATCCAACTCTGCATGTTGACCAGCAAACCGCAATGCAGGGTCATGAGCAGGTAAACATTGGCTAACTGAATTACTGTGTTTGTTGTTGCAGATTCACTCAATAGTGCACAATTAACAAAAGGAGCCAGCAGCTCAACAACTATAGTATATGAAAACCTAAAGCCTCAAAATTATCAGATACTACGCTACTTCTTAATGCTTCTGACTTGTTTCTTCTTCTTAGAGCTATTAGCTTCTTGCTCGCTATTGGACGCATTTTGATTGGTACCATTCTGAAAATGAAAAAAAAACAAAGTGGTTCTGGGATGCAACCTACAAATAACTTGTGGGGGCACTTCTGCTACTTGCGTATAGGGGGTTGTAGCTAGTCTTTTGTTGCCACTTCTGATCTAAATTAAGCATCAGTCTAAACCTAGAACAGAGAATTAAGCACTAACATATTCATCTGTTGTGAAAATCTAAATTTTGCAGTTAGGACCTTGTTTCTGGGCTGAGTAGTTTGTACAGTGTTTTCATCAGGCATGGTGCATTCAGCTTTGCCAACTGCCATCCTCTTCCCCTTCGACAGTTCAGGCCCTTTCCTTGACTCAGATTGATCCATCAGACGC
>NC_041390.1:168027237-168038234 GCF_002162155.2 Triticum dicoccoides | reverse complement strand
AATGGACTTTTTTCTAGTATATTGTGCAGAATACAGTAAGAACAAATTTTACACTTGCTGGCATCAGTTGGTTTGTATGAAAACTAAAATAGATTTTTCTTCAGTACTCCATTTATGTAGCTCCACAAGCAGAAGCATCGAACTAATTTACCAAAAAATATTGTCAGTTTAGTCTAAGCTCGGAGCTTCTTTTCCCGTTTCAATGAGTGACATTGTAGTTCTTTTGGATTGGTGGACACACGAAAGCATTTTGTTAAGTTGCATTTAAACTTTATTTTTTGGAAGAATTTTGGCAAATAATTGTTCTGAAAAAAAGTTCAAAGATATGAAAAATAGGTCTCAGAATTTTAAAATGTTCACAAATTTTTTTAAAACTCGAAGATTTGATTTTTTTTGCAGATTTAGAACATTTGCCAATTTTATAAAATGTTCACAAAATTTAAATATGTTAGCGAATTTGAAGACAAGCTCACTAATCTCCAAAGGTTCACAAAATGAAAACAATTCATTATTTGAAAATGAATAAAAGAAGAGAAAATAGAAAGAAATACCTAACAAGGAAAAAGAGAGAAGGAAAAATAAAAACAAAAGAAAATAAAAGGTAAAACGAAAAAGCAATGGAAAAAAAGAAAAAAAAACATGAAAACCAATCAAAACCGAACAGAAAAAGTAGTGAAAAATAAACCATAGATAACCCAGCCCAAAAAACCGGCAGGAGGACAGATATTGGGCCACAGCGCACTTAGATGGCAACAGGGTGTGTGCGCCCTGTACCATTTTGCACGTGGGACTTCAATGGGATCTCCTATTTGACGCATTCTGCGCCAAATTGTCGACGAACCGCACATATTCGATCAACACGGGCCGGATCTTTTTTTTCGATGGAACACTCGTATTCCATTTATAGCACGGCGAGGTCGCCGGTTACAGCACGGGTTACAAAATTGGGATAGTTCTCAAACCACTAGTCACTAGTCCCAGTAGCTAGACCCGTACCGAACGAAGCCAGCACATGGGTTGGTTTGTTACATTCACGTGGTGTATGTACCACACTAGCCTGGATGAACTGAGTCAGGAGCTTGGCCTTTAGATCTCTGAATACTTGTTCCAGCGGCGCTAGATCAAAGTCCCCAGTTGAGGGAGTCCTTGATTAGGGGGTGTTCGGATAGCCGAACTATACCTTCAGCCGGACTCCTGGACTATGAAGATACAAGATTAAAGACTCCGTCCCGTGTCCGGAAGGGACTTTCCTTGGCGTGGAAGGCAAGCTTGGCGATACGGATATTCAGATCTCCTACCATTGTAACCGACTCTATGTAACCCTAACCCTCTCTGGTGTCTATATAAACCGGAGGGCTTTAGTCCGTAGGACAACATACACATCAACAATCATACCATAGGCTAGCTTCTAGGGTTTAGCCTCTCTGATCTCGTGGTAGATCTACTCTTGTACTACCCATATCATCAATATTAATCAAGCAGGACGTAGGGTTTTACCTCCATTGAGAGGGCCCGAACCTGGGTAAAACTTTGTGTCCCTTGCCTCCTATTACCATCTGGCCTAGACGCACAGTTTGGGACCCCCTACCCGAGATCCGCCGGTTTTGACACCGACATTGGTGCTTTCATTGAGAGTTCCTCTGTGTCGTCGCCGTCAGGCCCGATGGCTCCTACGATCATCAATGGCGATGCAGTCCAGGGTGAGAACTTCCTCCCCGGATAGATCTTCGTCTTTGGCGGCTTCGCACTGCGGGCCAATTCACTTGGCCATCTAGAGCAGATCGAAAGCTAAGCCCCTGGCCGTTAGGTCAGATTTGGAAGTTTAAACTACACGGCTGACATCCGCGGGGACTTGATCTTCGATGGATTCGAACCACTGCCGAGCGCGCCGCACTGTCATGACGAGCATGATCTAACTCTGCCGCCGAACGGTGCCCTGGAGGCCGCACCCGCACCGGCTCCGACCCTTAGTTCGGAGTCAACTGCGCCGATCGAGGATGGGCGGTTGGACGCCACCTCGGGGGCTGCGATCCAAACGGCGATTGAGCCGAACACCAGCCCCGTACTCTGCGAGGCTCGTGACTCCAAGGAGCCGGACGCCTCTCCGGACTCCGAACCCTCCGCGCCCCAGCCAGTCGAATCCGATTGGGCGCCGATCATGGAGTTCACTGCCGCAGACATCTTTCAGCACTCGCCTTTCGGTGATATCCTGAAGTCACTGAAGTCTCTCTCTTTATTAGGAGAGCCCTGGTTGGATTACGGTCAGCAAGGTTGGGGTACGGATGATGAAGAAATTCAAAACCCACCCACCATCCACTTTGTAGCCACTGTCGACGACTTAACCGACATGCTCGACTTCGACTCCGAAGACATCGATGGTATGGACGCCGATGAAGGAGATGATGAAGAACCAGCGCCTACTAGGCCCTGGAAAGCCACCTCGTCATATGACATATACATGGTGGACACCCCAAAAGAGGGAGAGCGCGATGGAACAGCGGAGGATGACCCCTCCAAGAAACTGTTGGGGATCGTAGCAGAAATTAAAAAATTCCTACGCATCACCAAGATCAATCTATGGAGTATTCTAGCAACGAGGGGAATAGGAGTGCAGCTACATACCCTTGTAGATCGCGAGCGGAAGCGTTCAAGTGAACGAGGATGATGGAGTCGTACTCGCCGTGATCCAAATCACCGATGACCAAGTGCCGAACGGACAGCACCTCCGTGTTCAACACACGTACGGTTGGGAAGACGTCTCCTCCTTCTTGATCCAGCAAGGGGGAAGGAGAGGTTGATGAAGATCCAGCAGCACGACGGCGTGGTGGTGGATGCAGCAGGATCCCGGCAAGGCTTCGCCAAGCACAAGCGGGGAGGAGAGGTGTTACGGAGGGAGAGGGAGGCGCCAAGAGCAAGGTGCGGATGCCTCCCTCCCTTCCACTATATATAGGGGCTAGGGGGGCGCATGCCCCATTGGAGATCCCATCTAAAGGGGGGCCCTGGGGGCAACGACCCCCTTAGGGTTTCCAACCAGGGGGGCGCATGCCCCCTCGGGGGGCAACGGCCCCCTAGGGTTTCCAACCCTAGGCGCCTTGGGCCCTTGGGTGGGGCGCACCAGCCCATCAGGGGCTGGTTCCCATGCCACTTCAGCCCATGGGGCCCTCCGCGATAGGTGGCCCCATCCGGTGGACCCCCGGGACCCTTCCGGTGGTCCCGGTACAATACCGGTAACCCCCGAAACCTTCCCGTTGGCCGAAACTGGACTTCCTATATATAACTCTTTACCTCCGAACCATTCCGGAACTCCTCGTGACGTCCGGGATCTCATCTGGGACTCCAAAAAACTTTCGGGTTACTGCATATTAATATCTCTACAACCCTAGCGTCACCGAACCTTAAGTGTGTAGACCCTACGGGTTCGGGAGACACGCAGACATGACCGAGACGCCTCTCCAGACAATAACCAACAGCGGGATCTGGATACCCATGTTGGCTCCCACATGCTCCTCGATGATCTCATCGGATGAACTGATGGGGTCATGTACCAACGAAGGACTCACTCGACTGCATTGAAGGACTCGACCACGAAGACTCACTCGACCACCAGGAGGTCAAGAGGCACTCTGCACTGCAACGGCCTGTAATTAAGTAGGCTTTATGATAGTAAAGACACTTTATGTGGGGCGTTTCCAATAACGCCCCAGACTTAACTCACCTTAAACCCTCTCCTACGTGGGCTGGCTGGGGTCCTGGCGCACTCTATATAAGCCACCCCCCTCCACAGGTAGAGGGGTTCGGCACCTTGTAACTCATATACTCATAATCCACTCGACCGCCTCCGGGCTCCGAGACGTAGGGCTATTACTTCTTCCGAGAAGGGCCTGAACTCGTACGTCCCTTGTGTTTACAACCTCTCCATAGCTAGGACCTTGCCTCTCCATACCTACCCCCCACTCTACTGTCAGGCTTAGAACCACGACAGTTGGCGCCCACCGTGGGGCAGGTGTTTTAGCGATTTTGTGGAGAAGTTGCGATTCTTCCGAGTACTTTCATCATGGTGTCTGCTGGAGTTTTGGTCGAGGGTCGAGAGATCCGTCTCGGCACTCTCACCTTCATCACCGACGACTCCGCGTGGCTCCAGGAGGCTCCACTCGACGTTGATGCGCTCCCCGTTCGCGGTGCGACGCATTTTCGCGCATGTGTCCGCGGCGTTCTGCTGCGGCAACCGTCGACCCCGTATCGGTCGGCTCCTCCATCGTCCACCCTCCCGGTCTCCCGCCAGCGCAAGCGCTCGGGCCGGTCGAGGCTTCAGCGATGGATGAGGCACGCGGTGGCTCGCCAATCGGCCACCACCCAAGTTGCGGCAATCGAGCCCGACGAATCTCTCTACGGCTTGTTCGATCTGTCGACTGGCTCCGTAGAGACTGCATCCGAGTGCGGTAGCAGTGATCCAGCGGCGGAAATCTTGATGGTCGACGGGCCCCGCAGTCCCCCTGGCTTCGCCCGTGATGGTGGAGCAGGTGACGGAGGCGACCCCGCACGAGGCCACGAAGAGTACCAGCCCGAGCCACTCGACTCTCTGCAAAGAGAGGAACTTCGCCGCAGGAACGTGGATGCCCTGCGTACTCCCATCGCAGGAGAAACCCTCGAGGCTCGTGCCTTGGAGGAGGCACGTCTGGCCAATTTGGCCGAACGCACTCGACTGGAGAATCTTCAGCGAGCACTCGACGAGCGCGCGCGGCAACGAGTTCCCGACACCAGTCGACGTCAACTCTTCCCGCCGACTCAGGTATATCGAACCCCAATCCAGAATTTAGCAGCTGCGACCCGTATAGCAGAGTCCATCCAGCCTTCGCAGTCGGAAGCTGGCAGAGGTTTGCTGCAGATCAGGGATCTGCTCCGGGCAGCAGGAGATCAGAATTCAGCCGTGTCTCAGTCGCGCAACAGAATTCACAGTCGATCCGTCACTGCGAATACGGTTCAGTCGGCTCACAGCCCCAGATCGCCTCCGCGGCGTGAAGGGCGCGAGAATCGGCGAGATCAATATGGCGACCGACTCGACCGAGATGATAAGCGTCGAGTGCCCAATTCCCCTCCGAGGGGTGGGTCTTACGCTCCTCGGCGGCAAGATGACAGGCGTCAGTACAGTACAGGGCGAAGGGTTCCAGTCGACCCCAGAGAACCAGGCTTCGACGCGCGATCCATTATCGTGCAAGGTTTGGTCGACCGGAACAGAGCCCATCAGGGCGGACTCGACAGAGATGCGCCCACAAGCAGTCGAGTGCATGTTTCTGGTCCTGAATGTTTCAGCAGAGCTATCAGAGCCGCAGTTATCCCTCCCAATTTCAGGTTGGCAACAGGAGTCAGCAAGTTCACTGGTGAGTCTAAGCCTGAAACTTGGCTTGAAGACTACTGAGTGGCAGTTCAGATTGGTGGTGGGAACGACGAGGTGGCCATGAAGCATTTGCCCCTCATGCTGGAAGGTTCTGCCAGGGCATGGTTGACTCAATTACCTCCTAGCAGCATTTACGCTTGGGAAGATCTGTCCCGAGTGTTCATCAGAACGTTTGAAGGAACTTGCAAGCGACCAGCTGGATTGACAGAGTTGCAAGTCTGCGTGCAGAAGGCTAATGAGACTCTCAGAGAGTATATTCAGAGGTGGATCACTTTGCACCACACTGTGGAGAATGTGTCTGATCATCAGGCAGTCTGCGCCTTCAAAGATGGCGTCAAGAATAGGGAACTGAGTTTGAAGTTTGGTCGAACCGGTGACATGACCTTGAGTTGGATGATGGAGATTGCTACCAAGTATGCCAACGGCGAAGAAGAAGACCGACTCCGAAGCGGCAAGCACAAGCCGAGTCAGTCGGAAAAAGGAAACACCAGTCGGAAACAGAAGCGGAAGGCTGAACTGGCAACTCCTGGAGAGGCTCTGGCCGTGACTCAGGGAAAGTTTAAGGGGAAACCAAAAGGATCCTGGAACCCCAAGAAGGTAAAGGATAAAGAAGGGAACGACGTAATGGATATGCCATGTCACATCCACACGAAGAATGACGAAGAGGGGAATATCATCTACCCGAAGCACACCACTCGCCAATGTCGACTCCTGATCCAGCAGTTTCAGGGAAAACAGTCTAAGGACAAGGAGAAGGAGTCGGACAAGGCTGAAGACAAGGAGGACAGTGAGGAAGGATATCCGCATATCAACTCCACTTTGATGATCTTTGCAGATGTGGAAAGCAGGAGTCGACTGAAGGTCATTAACCGAGAGGTGAACATGGTTGCCCCAGCAAAAGCAAATTATCTGAAATGGTCTCAAATACCCATCACATTCGACCAATCTGATCACCCGACTCATATTGCCACCCCTGGGAGGCAAGCTTTGGTGGTCGATCCAGTTGTCGAAGGCACTCGACTGACAAAAGTGCTGATGGATGGTGGAAGCGGGCTGAATTTGTTGTATGCAGACACACTAAAAGGAATGGGCATTCCGATGTCCCGACTGAGCACTAGTAACATGAGCTTTCATGGAGTTATACCAGGGAAGAAAGCCGAGTCACTCGGCCAAATAGCTTTGGACGTGGTGTTTGGTGATTCGAAACATTTTCGCAAAGAAAAGTTGACGTTTGAGGTCGTGGATTTTCAGAGTGCATATCATGCCATTTTTGGGAGACCAGCTTACGCACGGTTCATGGCTCGACCATGTTACGTGTACCTCAAATTGAAGATGCCCGGCCCCAAAGGAGTGATCGTTGTCACCGGTGATCGGAAAAAGGCAGAAGAGTGCTTTCAGAAGGGCTCAAAGATTGCCGATTCCTAGGTGACAGCGGTCGAGTTTGAGGAATACAAGCAAAATGCAGATCCGAGTGACTTGCTGCGATCCAAGAAACCCGCCACAGAGTCTGCATTTCAGTCGTCCGGTGAGACGAAGCCTGTTCACATTCACCCGACCGACCCCGATGCAGCTCCGACCCGCATCTCCACAACACTCGACCCAAAATAGGAAGAAGCGCTCATCCAGTTCCTCCGTGAGAACTGGGACATTTTTGCATGGAAGCCCGCTGACATGCCAGGTGTTCCCAGGGGACTGGCTGAGCATCGCCTAAGAGTCGACTCATCTACAATACCAGTCAAAGAGCATCTTCGGCGGTCCGCCGTCCAGAAGAGAAAAGCCATTGGTGAGGAAGTGGCTCGACTGTTGGCGGCAGGATTTATCCAAGAGATATACCACTCCGAGTGGCTCGCTAATGTCGTCATGGTTCCTAAGAAGGACAAGTTGCTCCGAATGTGCATTGATTTCAAACACATCAACCGCGCCTGCCCGAAAGATCATTTTCCTCTCCCTCGCATAGATCAAATTGTTGACTCGACCGCGGGATGCGAGAGGCTATCTTTTTTAGATGCCTACTCCGGGTACCACCAGATCCGTCTGTACGGACCCGACGAGGTAAAAACAGCTTTCATCACTCCATTCGGGTGCTTCTGCTATATCACCATGCCATTCGGCCTCAAGAATGCCGGAGCCACATTTATGCGAATGATTCAGAAGTGTCTACTCACTCAAATCAGTCGGAATGTGGAAGCATATATGGATGATATCGTTGTCAAGTCACGAAAAGGTTCCGACCTGCTCGCTGATCTCGCCGAAACATTTGCCAACCTCAGAAGATATGATATCAAGCTCAATCCATCAAAGTGCACATTTGGAGTTCCTGGTGGCAAGTTACTCGGTTTTCTCGTTTCCGAACGAGGAATCGACGCTAACCCAGAGAAGATTGGCACTATTCTCCGAATGAAACGCCCTGTGCGAGTGCACGATGTCCAGAAGCTTACTGGATGCTTGGCCGCATTAAGTCGATTCATCTCACGACTCGGTGAAAAGGCATTGCCTCTTTACCGACTGATGAAGAAGACAGACAAGTTCGAGTGGACTCCAGAAGCTGATGCAGCGTTTGCCGAGCTAAAAGCTCTGCTCTCCACCCAGCCGGTGCTTGCTGCTCCAATCAGCAAAGAGCCTCTGTTGCTCTATATTGCAGCCACAGGACAAGTCGTCAGTACTGTGCTTACGGTCGAGCGGGAAGAAGAAGGAAAAGCTCTCAAAGTTCAGCGCCCAGTGTATTATTTGTCTGAAGTCTTGACTCCATCCAAGCAGAGATATCCTCATTATCAGAAGCTTGTGTATGGAATATACATGACCACAAAGAAGGTTGCTCATTATTTTTCTGATCATTCCATCACAGTCGTCAGCGACGCTCCACTATCAGAGATTTTGCACAACAGAGATGCAACTGGTCGAGTGGCCAAATGGGCGATTGAACTTCTTCCCCTTGATATCAAGTTTGAGGCAAAGAAAGCCATTAAGTCCCAGGCAATAGCAGATTTCCTCGCCGAGTGGATTGAACAACAGCAGCCGACTGAAGTTCACTCGGAGCATTGGACCATGTTCTTTGATGGCTCTAAGATGTTGAATGGTTCCGGTGTTGGGGTTGTCCTGGTTTCCCCCAGAGGAGATAAGCTCAGATATGTGCTCCAGATTCACTTTGATTCCTCCAACAATGAGGCAGAATATGAGGCCCTCTTATATGGGTTGCGCATGGCCATTTCACTCGGCGTCCGTCGCCTGATGGTCTATGGCGACTCGGATTTAGTGGTCAACCAGGTGATGAAAGAGTGGGACGTGAGAAGCCCAGCTATGACTGGATACTGCAGTGCAGTGAGGAAGCTGGAAAAGAAGTTCGAGGGGTTGGAGCTCCATCATATACCCCGACTGAAAAATCAAGCAGCTGATGATCTAGCAAAGATAGGTTCCAAGAGAGAAGCCATTCCGAGTGGTGTGTTCTTGGAGCATATACACACTCCGTCAGTCAAAGAAGATCCTTTCACCGAAGAAACTCCACAGCCCAAGAGTGCCACAGATCCGACTGAGGTTGAAGTCCCAGCGGTGGTCGACTTGATCATGGAGGTCTTGGTGGTCATTCCCGACTGGACAGTTCCATATGTCGCGTATATCCTGAGAAAAGAGCTTCCGGAGGATGAGGAAGAGGCTCGACAGATCGTCCATCGATCTAAGGCCTTTACCGTAATCAAAGGACAATTATACAGAGAAAGCGCGACTGGAGTTGGTCAGAAGTGCATAACACCAGAAGAAGGTCGACTCATCCTCAATGATATCCACTCGGGAACCTGTGGTCATCATGCGTCCTCTCGGACCATCGTGGCCAAAGCATACCGAGCCGGATTTTACTGGCCAAAGGCGAATGAGATGGCAAAAGAAATAGTAGATAAGTGCGAGGGATGTCAGTTCTACTCGAATATGTCGCACAAGCCTGCGTCGGCTCTGAACACCATCCCACTCGTCTGGCCTTTCGCAGTATGGGGACTGGACATGGTCGGTCCTTTGAGAACAGGACGAAGTGGCTTCACGCATGTACTGGTGGCAGTCGACAAGTTCACCAAGTGGATCGAGGCTAAACCAATCAAGAACCTTGACACCGGTACTGCTGTTAGCTTCATCAGGGAACTAATATTCAGATATGGAGTCCCGCACAGCATCATTACGGATAATGGGTCGAACTTTGACTCGGAGGAATTCAGAGATTTCTGCAGCTCCCAAGGCACACGGGTCGACTACGCTTCAGTCGCCCATCCGCAGTCGAATGGACAAGCGGAGCGAGCTAATGGACTGATTCTTAAGGGATTGAAGCCCCGACTGATGCGTGATATCAAACACGCGGCTGGAGCTTGGGTCGACGAACTTCCCTCAGTGCTTTGGGGGCTGCGGACCACACCTAATCGGTCGACCGGAAGAACTCCATTCTTCTTGGTCTACGGAGCTGAAGCAGTCTTGCCGAGTGATCTTCTCCACAATGCTCCTCGAGTTGAAATCTACAACGAAGCAGAGGCTGAACAAGCGCGGCAGGACGCAGTCGACCTTTTAGAGGAAGAAAGGGAGATGGCTCTGATCCGTTCGACCATCTACCAACAAGATTTGCGTCGTTTCCACGCTAGAAATGTGAGAGGTCGAGCCTTCCAGGAAGGAGATATAGTTCTCCGAGTGGATCAGCACAAACCACACAAGCTTGCTCCTTCTTGGGAAGGTCCCTTCATCGTCATCAAGGTTCTTCACAACGGGGCGTACCGTCTTTACAACGTCGAGCATAATATCGACGAGCCCCGGGCTTGGAACGCGGAACTACTCCGCCCATTTTATACTTAAGTTTTATCACTCGGATGAGTTGCAATAAAGTACTTCTGTAGTTCATGGACCTCAAAATAATAGTGTCATAGTTCCTCCATAATTTCTGTCACTTTTTATTTTTGTCCAATAAAATCCCCCCTCAGTGGGTGCCTTAGCCGCGAATCTGTTTCGCCTAAGTTTGTAAAAATCCTACCGAATGGTGAGCCAGACTCCCACTCGGAGGCTTAGCTGCGAATCCGTTTCGCCTAAGTTTATCAAAATCCTACCGAGTGGAGAGCAAACCTCTCACTCGGGGGCTTAGCTGCAGCCCTGTGCTAGCCTAAGTTATCAAAATCCTACCGAGTGGTAAGCCAGACTTTCACTCGGGGGCTTAGCTGCAGCCCTGTGCTCGCCTAAGTTACAAAGATCCTACCGAGTGAAGAGCAACCCTCTCACTCGGAGGCTTAGCTGCAGTCCAAGCACTCGCCTAAGTTTGTCAAAATCCTACCGAGTGAAGAGCAAGCCTCTCACTCGGGGGCTTAGCTGCAGTCCAAGCACTCGCCTAAGTTATCAAAAATCCTACCGAGCGGTAAGCCAGACTTCCACTCGGAGGCTTAGCTGCAGTCCAAGGACTCGCCTAAGTTTATCAAAATCCTACCGAGTGGAGAGCAAACCTCTCACTCGGAGGCTTAGCTGCAGTCCAAGCACTCGCCTAAGTTTATCAAAATCCTACCGAGTGAAGAGCAACCCTCTCACTCGGGGGCTTAGCTGCAGCCCTGTGCTAGCCTAAGTTATCAAAATCCTACCGAGTGGTAAGCCA
>NC_041390.1:168008478-168025477 GCF_002162155.2 Triticum dicoccoides | reverse complement strand
GTTGAAGACAAAGTCGACCAGTCGACCTCAAAAAAAAAGAGAGATGTATTCTTTAAGACTGTAATCAACTGCAAGCAGTCGACCACAGTCTCGGGGACTACACCCAGTGGGTGCACTCAGCGTGCCCCCACCGGTTTGTGAAATCCAGTCGACATAGTCGACTGACAGAAAGATTGACATCATAAAGCCTAAGGCCGACTGCCAGCAGTCGACCTTAGCCTTGGGGACTACACCCAGCGGGTGCACTCAGCGTGCCCCCGCTAACACGGAGTTTAATCGACACACCCACTGGGTGACTACTATAAATTCCGGAAAGGAAAAGTTTTTGGTAGCATATCCAACAGAACAAACGGTGGTCGACTGACCTGAACATTGCTTTGGAGGGCAGAACTGGCGTCATAAGCTGCCTGGCTCGCGTCCCGGATGGTCTTCAACTGCTCCATCATGATTCCCGCCTGGCGTATGGCTTCCTTCGCCGCGCCAGCTTGGTCCTCTGGGACGTGGTGCGTCGTGAAGAGGGAGGGCTGCTGAGCACTCGTCAATGGATCTGCGAAGGACACCGTGTGTCGAGTGGTGTTCTCTTCCTCCGCAATCAGAATCTCAGGCGCCGTCACATCCTGGGGCACCTTACTGGCGGACGCTTTCCTACTCCTCCTGCGCTTCAGTGGTTCTTGATCCTCATCATCATCAGGGAGATTGATAACAGTATTGGGTGGAGCTACGAAGAAGAATCAGGATCAGAGATCACGAGTCAGTCGACTAAGAACGGCGTTAAGAATACAGTACCTGGTTTCGAAGTTGCTGCATCCTCCATCTCGTGGTCATCAGCCCGGGCTGAGGTTTCAGAAGTAGAAGCACTGCAACTCCAAAGGATCAGTCGACTAACTTCAGCGTCGACCAGAGACAAAGTTCACACAAAATAAGAAGACTTAAGCAGCACGATTACCCTGATATGGTGGGGATGGACACCTTCATCTTCGGCAGGAGCTTGATCGGCTTCGACGAGGCCGCCCTGGGCTGCTTCGACGCCTTTTCAGTCGGCACCGGAGAGGTGGTCCGAGGGCGCTTGGTCGACTGAACAACGGTCGCAACCCCCTTGCCACGTTCAGTCGAAGGGTCGTGGACAAGCTTCGACCGCCTTTCTGAGCGCGGTGGTACGACCTCCTCCTCCTCTTCTTCCTCGTCCTCAACGTCATCTTCATCACCGTCATCATCATCATCATCGTCATCATCCTCTGCAACGTCCGAGTCCCATTCCTCCTCTTCCTGGCTCTCGCCCCCGCTCGCCTCACCCTCCTCAGTCGGAGCTTGTGCCCCATTGGGCATCGAGTACAGCTCGGTGAGAGCCTAGCAGATATCAAGACAAGGATCAGTCGACCAGTCGGCAGGATAAACAGAAATGAATGCGACAAGAACACAGTGGAGAGCAGAGCAAATGTACCTTGTTTGGATCGCTGTTGTGGTCGAGTGGAGGAATCCTTCTGGCTCCGCGTGGGTTATCCTTGTTTCCGGTAACGGCTACCATCCATCTTTCCAGAGTGACATCGTCGACTGCTTCTGGATGGACTCGAGTCTCGTCTTCAGTCCCACAGTACAACCACATGCAGTGGCTCCGGAACTGAAGGGGCTGGATGCGACGCCTGAGGAAGACCTCCAGGAGGTCCATGCCCGTCACTCCCTCCCGAACCAACTGCACCACGCGCTCCATCAACATCTTCACGTCAGCTTTCTCCTCCGGAATCAACTTCAGAGAGGAGGGCTTGTTCACTCGGTCCATGGTAAACTGTGGGAGTCCACTCGACTGCCCCGGCGTCGACTGGTCCTGGCAGTAGAACCAGGTCGACTGCCAGCCTCTGACTGACTCGGGAAAGGTCATGGGCGGGAAGGTGCTCTTATTCCTCACCTGGATGCCCAGGCCCCCACACATTTGGACGACTCGGGTCCTTTCATCGCCTGGGCTCGCCTTCTTCACGGTCTGAGAGCGACACGTGAATATATGCTTGAACAAACCCCAGTGCGGTCGACAGCCCAGGAAACCCTCACACATGGACACGAATGCGGCAAGATAGGCGATAGAATTTGGGGTAAAGTGGTGGAGCTGCGCTCCAAAGAAGTTCAAGAAGCCATGGAAGAAAATACTCGGCGGCAAAGAAAATCCACGATCAACATGGGTGGCCAAGAGCACACACTCACCCTCTTCTGGCTGGGGCTGCCACTCCTTCCCCGGAAGCCTCGCAGCTCCATGAGGGATCAAGCCCTCGTTGGCCATGTCGAGGAGGTCTTTTCCTGTGATGGTCGACTGGATCCAGTCTCCTTGGACCCAGCCCTTCGGCAGGCGGGATCTGGACGAAGACCCACCGCGGCTGGTAGATCTCCCCTTCGCCTTCTCCAACGCCGACGCCTTCTTCGCACGTTCCAGCGCCGCCGTCTTCTCCTTGGCCATGGTTGCCGGCGAGATGCGCGTGGGGAAGTTGTGCGGGGGCGAGAGCGAGCGCGCTGGACGGGGATGAAGGGAGCAGAGAGAGAGAGAATGCTGAGGCACAGTACAGAAATCCTCGCCGGGCGCATTTATAAGGTCCCTTCCGAGTGGATGACAGGTGGGCCCGGTCGATCTAATCATATCCAGGAACAGTTATGCAGACGGGATACGTGGCGAAGAAAGCGGCGCGGAGATCGAGGCGTCTATGTCCCGTCCCATCCGAACGCCGCGGTCCGCTCCGCTTCGCGCGCGTCCCCAAATTTCGCATCCCGCGGAATCCGCGAACGGCAGATCAGTCTGTCAGACACGGGGTTTTCCGCGATCCGTCGCTCGGAGATCGTCGAAGCCCGAAAGATCACTCGACGAAAGAAGAGAATGGATCGAGTCCACTGAAGACAAGTTGCTCACTATCGACGAAGAGATTCTTTGGTCCAGAACAACGCACGACCAGAACGCAAAGGTTAATCAGAAACGACATCAACTCCTTCCTCACTCGAAGCCTCAATCCATTCGGGGGCTAATGATGGGGTCATGTACCTAGGGTAGGGTCATGGACCTGATCTAAGTACCTTACCCAAGGACACCCTTAGAAGAGGTCGCCTTCCAGTCGACCAACGAAGGACTCACTCGACCACCAAGAGGTCAAGAGGCACTCTGCACTGCAACGGCCTGTAATTAAGTAGGCTTTATGATAGTAAAGACACTTTATGTGGGGCGTTTCTAGTAACGCCCCAGACTTAACTCACCTTAAACCCTCTCCTACGTGGGCTGGCTGGGGTCCTGGCGCACTCTATATAAGCCACCCCCCTCCACAGGTAGAGGGGTTCGGCACCTTGTAACTCATATACTCATAATCCACTCGACCGCCTCCGGGCTCCGAGACGTAGGGCTATTACTTCTTCCGAGAAGGGCCTGAACTCGTACATCCCTTGTGTTTACAACCTCTCCATAGCTAGGACCTTGCCTCTCCATACCTACCCCCCACTCTACTGTCAGGCTTAGAACCACGACATGAACCACAATGTCGAGGACTTAATCAATCCCGTATTCAATTCCCTTTGTCAATCGGTACGTTACTTGCCGGAGACTCGATCGTCGGTATCCCAATACCTTGTTCAATCTCGTTACCGGCAAGTCACTTTACTCGTACCGTAATGCATGATCCCGTGACCAACCCTTTGGTCACATTGAGCTCATTATGATGATGCATTATCGAGTGGGCCCAGAGATACCTCTCTGTCATACGGAGTGACAAATCCCAGTCTCGATTCGTGCCAACCCAACAGACACTTTCGGAGATACCCGTAGTGCACCTTTATAGCCACCCAGTTACGTTGTGACGTTTGATACACCCAAAGCACTCCTACGGTATCCGGGAGTTGCACAATCTCATGGTCTAAGGAAATGAAACTTGACATTAGAAAAGCTCTGACAAAACAAACTAACACGATCTTTGTGCTATGCTTAGGATTGGGTCTTGTCCATCACATCATTCTCCTAATGATGTGATCCCGTTATCAATGACATCCCCATGTCCATAGCCAGGAAACCATGACTATCTGTTGATCAACGAGCTAGTCAACTAGAGGCTCACTAGGGACACATTGTGGTCTATGTATTCAGTATTACGATTTCTGGATAATACAATTATAGCATGAATAATAGACAATTATCATGAACAAGGAAATATAATAATCATTTTATTATTGCCTCTAGGGCATATTTCCAACAGAAACAGCCCAAGCGCCGGCTTCAGCGGCGCCGCTCAAAATCCCGCCAACACAAAAACGGTGATTCCAGCACGGGAGATAATAATACTCCGGAGAGTGCCGAAGAAAACCCCCTCCAGCAAGGTTTAGCACAGGAGGATGGAGAAACCAGCCCTCATGAGAGAGCGGCAGACAGAGAGGTCGAGGACGATAATTATATGCCTCCCTCCGAAGACGAGGCAAGCCTCGACGACGACGAATTCGTCGTGCCAGAGGATCCCGTTGAGCAAAAGCGTTTCCAACGCAGGCTTATGGCCACGGCAAGAAGCCTCAAGAAAAAACAGCAACAGCTCAGAGCTGATCAAGTTTGCTGGTTGACAGATGGACTGAAGTCCTTGCGGCCGAAGAGCATAAACTCGAACGCCCCTCCAAGAGTTACCCAAAGCGCAAGTTGCTACCCCGATTAGAGAGGAAGTACTTGATGCGGCCGATCGGCCACCTCGTGGCCGCGACAAAGAGGCCTCCCGACCCTCCACTCAAGCCGCACCCCGTACCAAGGCACGGGAATATGCGCCGGACTTACGAGACATGTTGGAGGACAAGGCAAGGCAAACACGATTGATCTACAGATCGCGTGGGCACCCCACGACTCGAGACGGTAATCGTCACACCGGCCACAAATTCGGCAGGGCCGAACACAGTAGACAAAGCTCATTGGAGCTACATCATGATATCGCCCAGTACAGAGGCGCCGCACACCCACTGTGCTTTACAGATGAAATAATGGATCATCAAATCCCCGAGGGTTTCAAACCCGTAAACATCGAATCATATGATGGCACAACAGACCCTGCGGTATGGATCAAGGATTATCTCCTTCATATCCACATGGCCCGTGGCGACGATTTTCACGCCATCAAATACCTCCCACTCAAGCTTAAAGGACCAGCTCGGCATTGGCTCAACAGCTTGCCAATAGGATCAATCAGTTGTTGGGAGGACCTGGAAGCCGCATTTCTCGACAATTTCCAGGGCACTTATGTGCGACCCCCAGACGCCGATGACCTAAGTCACATAATCCAGCAGCCAGAGGAATCGGACATACAATTCTGGACACGGTTCCTAACAAAGAAAAATCAAATAGTCGACTGTTTGGACGCTGAGGCCCTAGCAGCCTTCAAGCACAATATCCGTGACGAGTGGCTGGCCCGGCACCTCGGACAGGAAAAGCCGAAATCTATGGCAGCACTCACGACACTCATGACCCGCTTTTGCGCGGGAGAAGACAGCTGGCTCGCTCGTAGCAACAATATGACCAAGAACCCTGGTAGTTCGGACACCAGGGACATTAGTGGCAGGTTGCGTCGCAACAAGCAGAAGCGCCGCATTAACGGCGACAATGCTGAGGATACGACAGTTAATGCCGGATTCGGAGGCTCTAAATCTGGTCAGCGGAAGAAGCCATTCAAAAGGAATCCTAGGGGCCCGTCCAGCTTGGACCGAATACTCGACCGCTTGTGCCAAATACATGGCACCCCCGAAAAGCCGGCCAATCACACCAACAGGGATTGTTGGGTGTTCAAGCAGGCAGGCAAGCTAAGCGCCGACAATGAAGACAAGGGGCTGCATAGCGATGACGACGAGGAGCCCCGACCACCGAACAACAATGGACAGAAGGGTTTTCCCCCACAAGTGCGGACGTTGAACATTTTATACGCCACCCACATCCCCAAAAGGGAGCGGAAGCGCGCATTAAGGGACGTATACGCGGTAGAGCCAGTCGCCCCAAAGTTCAACCCATGGTCCTCCTGCCCGATCACCTTTGATCGAAGAGACCATCCCACAAGCATCCGTCATGGCGGATTTGCCGCATTGGTTCTAGACCCAATTATTGACGGATTTCATCTCACTAGAGTCCTCCTGGATGGCGGCAGCAGCCTGAACCTGCTTTACCAGGATACAGTGCGAAAAATGGGCATCGATCCCTCGAGGATTAATCCCACCAAGACGACCTTTAAAGGCGTAATACCAGGTGTAGAGGCCAACTGTACAGGCTCAGTCACACTTGAAGTGGTCTTCGGATCCCCGGATAATTTCCGAAGCGAGGAATTGATCTTCGACATAGTTCCATTCCGCAGTGGCTATCTGCACTGCTCGGACGAACCGCATTCGCCAAATTCAATGCGGTACCGCACTACGCATACCTTAAGCTCAAGATGTCAGGCCCTCATGGAGTAATTACGATCAATGGAAACACCGAACGCTCCCTCTGAACGGAGGAGCACACGGCGGCCCTTGCAGCGGAAGTACAAAGCAGCCTCTCCAGGTAGTTCTCCAGTCCGGCCATTAAACGTCCAGAAACCGTCAAGCGCGCCCGGAGTAACCCACAACAAGACCGCCTGGCACGTTCCGAGCAGGCGTAGCAATGCGGCCCCAACCCCAACCCTCGCAAAAAGGCGACGCCAGTACTTCGCGTCCATAACTACGCTCTGTAAATACCATGGGCATAGGGGGAGGGGCACCATCACGGCACGCCCAAAACACGGCTTAAACCGCACCAGGGGCTGCCGATTTTTTACTTTTCTCTTACTTCCAGGACTCTACTCTTCGGAAGGCCTATTCGGCAGTTTAATTGCCGCACAAACGATGCAAGGACCAGGGAAGCAGACAAGCCATGCCGCATTACGGAAATCCCAGGTGGTCTCTATCACGAGCAGTATACCTGTTTCGCATACTATTCCACAGCTTGCCCCTGGAGCAGACATGTTAAATAGTCCAACTTTTCATTTATCGCATTACTTGTATCGTTCTGCTTTGATCGCAGCTATTTTTAAACAATGCATAGCTTTTGTCTGTTTTTTGCATTATCTTTTTATAAATAAATGTTCCTTAACGACATGTTGCACCCGTACAACTTGGTACGGCCAAAATACGCCAGGGGCTTTTAGCACCCCTCAATATGGTGTGAGAAGTCCGAACACTTTCACAAGTGCGGCACCCCGAACTTATAGCACTATATGCATCGGCTCTGAATCATGTCTTGGGTCAATAGTTGGGTTTGCCCGGCTCCTATGTTTTGGTGCCTTATGTTCCACTATATTGGCTAAGGTAGCACTAGGAGAACCACTGCGATTGTGCCCCAGTTGAGCTGGGCCGAGCACCTTAGTGGAGAAAGATAAAACTGACTGTCATGATGAAGCGAGAGCTGGTCGCTGTTCGAGAGGTTTTTTCGAGTCCCTAAAGACTTATGCCGCTTAGGGCGAGGAGTCGGCTCTGTCCGTCCAAGGCGTGGATAGCGCCCCGAACTCGGTCTTCCGAATACTAGGGGCTTCGCCGAAATTTAAAATTATAGAATTCTATGGCTAAGTGAGAGTGTTCACGCATTATAGTCCGATTGCCTCGTTCGTTGGGCTGAGCGCCTCCCTCGAAGGACCCAAATATGGGGAAAAGAGCGCCCAGGTTTCTCCCTGAACACCCCAGCACTAGCGGCAAGGGGGCAGAAGCCAACGACTCTCCATCTCTCAGTATTGATAAATAGCCACACAGAAGGTAATATTTTAAATTCAAGCAGCATTGCTCAATGCATATGAACAAGTTTTCAGCGCACAGGACAAAACGAGCGAGTTTTACTCGAAAATTACATCCATAATACATTCATCCGCCACAAGGCGGGCACCCTTCAGAACATCCTTATAATAATTCTCGGGCTTGTGATGCTCTTTCCCCGGCGGTGGCCCGTCCTTCACAAGCTTCTCAGCATCTAGCTTGCCCCAGTGCACCTTAGCACGGGAAAGGGCCCTACGGGCACCTTCAATGCAGACGGAGCGCTTGATGACTTCGAGCCTTGGACAGGCCTCCAGCAGCCGCCGCACCAGCCCGAAATAGCTCCCAGGCTGAGCCTCTCCAGGCCACAGCCGAACTATGAGGCCCTTCATGGCCTGTTCGACCGCCTTGTGGAGCTCGATCAGTTGCTTCAGCTGGTGGCTCAGGGGCACGGGGTGTCCGGCCTCAGCGTACTGAGACCAGAACACCTTCTCTGTCGAGCTCCCCTCCTCGGCTCGATAGAATGTAGCAGCATCAGACACACTCCGAGGAAGATCTGCGAACGCGCCTGGAGAACTCCGGATTCGGGTAAGTAACAAGTAGCTCATGCTTATGTGTTTCCTTTGCATAAAGAATGCCTTACCCGCTGCTATCTTCTTCACCTCATCCAACTCCTGGAGGGTCTTCTGGGATTCGGTCTTGGCAGACTTGGCACTTTCAATAGCCGCCGCGAGCTCGGACGCTCGCGTTCTTGAGTCACGCTCCAAACTCTCATGTTTTTCCATGAGAGCCTGGAGCTCTTGCCGCACCTTGCCAACCTCGGCCTCAGACTTCTCCCGCTAGGTGCGCTCCGCGGTCGCCGTCTTCTCGACCTCGAGCAGCGCTTGCTTAAGGGTCGCCGCCTTAGACGTGGCCCCTACAATAGCCACGATAATCCTATCATTTTTTGCAATTGCACCTTTTTATATATATATTTAATTCCAACAAGGTATTTCTTACCTTCATTATCCTCGAGCTGCTTCTTGGCACGCTTGAGCTCTTGCTCGGACTGCTCGAGGTCCTGCTTTAGCGTGTCCACTTCCGCGGTCAGTGCGGCGGATGCAAGCAGGGTAGCCTGCACATGCATATTGACTCATTTTTGTTAGACTCCTGCGAATTCTATTTGATCCTCTATTCGGCTTTTCTTCTCGAACACCAAACAGAGCATCAGGGGCTACTGTCTGTGCGGTACTATTATTTACACTTTCTTTACTTACCTCGAAGCCTGTCAAAAGGCTAGTACAAGCTTCAGTCAGTCTGTTTTTTGCGGACTGAACCTTCTGGACCACCGCACTCATAATAGCGCGGTGCTCCTCGTCGATGGAGGTGCCTTGGAGCGCCTCCAGCATATTGTCCGGCGCCTTCGGTTGGACGGAGGCCACCGGCACGGTGGACTTGCTCCTCTTGGAAGGAGGTCCCCCGCCGGACTCTGGAACCTTTGAAGGTTCCGGAGCGGTGTCCGGCCTAGAGCCGGACTTGGAGCCCTGGGGGGTTTCATCCCCTTTACTCCTGGAGTCCGGGAGGTCGCCTCGCGGCGCCTCCAGGACCACCTCCTCCCGGATTGGAACCTGTTGGGACAACACTTCGGTGTCGTCCATAGGGCAGGGGGAGGAAGCCGTCGGAAGTGAGTTCACGTCCGACGAGTCCAGTGAGCTGCTCGACGACGCGTCGAGCCGGTCTTTGGGTGGGCTGCATAAACACATTCGACATAAGGGAAAGTTGTGCAATAAATGAATACTATGAATTACTTTGGTATGCGGATACTTACGATTTCGCCAGGGGATTGGCCCTGGGCGCCCACTCCTCTCCGCCGTCGTTGGCGTCCGTGGAGTAATCCGGAAGGGTTTTCCCCTTCTTGGACCCTTCGGCCTCCCCAGTTGGGGCGGCCTTCCTTTTCTTCCCTTCCCCCGCTGGAGGGGGAGGGGTCTCTTCTTCCTCCTCCTCGTCTTCTTGGGAGGAGTGCGTCTTGATTCGTCGGATGGTGAATCCGACACCTCCAGGCGCCGGGCACTCTTTCGAGTCCCCGCGGCCTTTTTTGTGGCCTTCTTCTCCGGCACCACATAGGGTGCCGGAGCCAGCAGCTTCGCCAATTGAGCGTCCGCTGGGCCTTCGGGCAAAGGCACCGGACAGTCGATCCGTCCGGATTTTGCTTGCCACTCCTGTCAAAGGTAAGGGAGTTTAGATCCCGCACAGAGTTAAACTATGAAAAACTAGTACCCTGTAAAAGGTACAAAAAACTTACCGCGCTAGCATGACACTGCATGCTGAATCCGCGATCCTAAGTAGCGGATGAGGGAGCCTCGGCGCCTTTGAAAAGCACCTTCCAGGCATCTTCATACATCATGTCGAAGAGCCTGCTCAGAGTTCGGTGCTGTGCCGGATTGAACTCCCACAGATTGAAGGCCCGTTGTTGACACGGGAGGCTCAGGCAGATGAGCATAACCTGGACTATGTTGACAAGCTTGAGCTGCTTGTTCACCAGGGATTGGATGCATGTTTGCAGTCCGGTCACCTCCTTTTCGTTGCCCCACAACAGGCACGTCTCTTTTCAGGACGTGAGCCGCGTTGGGGGTCCGGACCGGAACTCGGGGGCTGCGACCCACTTAGGGTCGCGCGGCTCGGTGATATAAAACCACCCCGATTGCCACCCCTTCAGGGTCTCCACAAAGGACCCCTCGAGCCATAAGACGTTGGCCATCTTGCCAACCATGGCGCCGCCGCACTCCGCCTGGCTGCCGCGCACCACCTTCGGCTTGACGTTGAAAGTCTTAAGCCATAGGCCGAAATGGGGGCGGATGCGGAGGAACGCCTCGCACACGACGATGAACGCCGAGATGTTGAGGACGAAGTTCGGGGCCAGATCATGGAAATCCAGGCCGTAGTAGAACATGAGCCC
Source organism: Triticum dicoccoides (assembly GCF_002162155.2). NCBI lineage: Eukaryota > Viridiplantae > Streptophyta > Magnoliopsida > Poales > Poaceae > Triticum > Triticum dicoccoides. The sequence goes on along the minus strand of NC_041390.1, from coordinate 168,014,811 downwards.
CCGGACAAATGGATGCAGAGGGAAGCCCAGTCCGCGGAGGAAATGGGGGAGGAATACCACCCTCTCATGGGGCCTATGAGTGGGGATAAGCTGCCCCTTTTCGGGAAGCCGGTGCGCGATGTCGCTAGCCAGATATCCGGCCTTCCTCAGCTTTTTGATGTGTCCCTCTGTGACGGAGGAGACCATCCACTTGCCACCCGCTCCGGACATGACTGGAGAAGGTTGAGGTGGTAGTGCGGACTTGGGCGCTGGAGCTCGAGTGTGTAAGAATGGATAGGCAAAGGAGGAAGAAGGCGTGGGTGAAAAGGTGGATCCTTATCCCCTTATATGGGTGGACGCAACTACGTGTCCCCACCAGCCTGGTAAAATCCGCTTATCTCCAAGCGCCGTGATCAATGGCATAGTTGGGTTACCCACGCCCGTATTGATGAGAATCCCGGAATAAGGGGACACGATCTCTGCTTTAACAAGACGTGCCAAGGAAACCGCCTCGCATAACGCACTAAGATGGGACAGTAAAATGGTTCGAATAAGCTTGGCCGTGGTGTGATGTCACACTACCGAGTACGTCAGCAGATTAGATTTGTGTAAATATTATTCTCTCTATGGCAATATGTGGAAACTTATTTTGCAGAGCCGGACACTATCTTTGTGTTCAAAATCTTCTATGAAGTACTTGGAGGAGGAACCCGCCTTGCAATGCTGAAGACAATCTGTGCACCAGACTCGTCGTCATTGAAGCCTGGTTCAGGGGCTACTGAGGGAGTCCTGGATTAGGGGGTGTTCGAATAGCCGAACTATACCTTCAGCCGGACTCCTGGACTATGAAGATACAAGATTGAAGACTCCGTCCCGTGTCCGGAAGGGACTTTCCTTGGCGTGGAAGGCAAGCTTGGCGATACGGATGTTCAGATCTCCTACCATTGTAACCGACTCTATGTAACCCTAACCCTCTCCGGTGTCTATATAAACCAGAGGGTTTTAGTCCGTAGGACAACATACACATCAACAATCATACCATAGACTAGATTCTAGGGTTTAGCCTCTCTGATCTCGTGGTAGATCTACTCTTGTACTACCCATATCATCAATATTAATCAAGCAGGATGTAGGGTTTTACCTCCATCGAGAGGGCCCGAACCTGGGTAAAACTTCGTGTCCCTTGCCTCCTGTTACCATTCGGCCTAGACGCACAGTTCGGGACCCCCTACCCGAGATCCGCCGGTTTTGACACCGACACCAGTACTTACAACACGTTGGAGTATTGAGCAATCCGTTTTGTACTGAACTTTGCCCACTCCCAGATGATCAGCGGTGTTGATAGCATGCACCAGGGCCAAAGATTCAGCATGCAATGCGTCCGAAAGAAAGCTAGAGGAACCCGCCGCGGCAAACAGAATCTCATTGTGGGAGTCGCGATAGACAAGCCCCCATCCTCCCTTCCCCGATTCAACATTGTATGCACCATCGATGTTAATCTTTACTATATCTGGAGGGGGAGGCTGCCATGCCCGGCCGGATGCCACCCGAACTGGAGGAGCAGGGTCAAGGTACACTCTCCATTCGTTTACGTGGAATCGGACAAGGAACTGAAGCACGAGTCGGCTCATTTAGCAGCAAGACACGCATCCACCGATCCCGGTTTTGGGAACATTTTGGATGGCTTCCAACCGGTTTTTTCTGTTCTGGGAAACTTCTAGAAGGTTCATGAACCCTTTTTCTTATTTTCGGTTTATTTTTTGTTTTCCTTTCTTATTTCCTGTTTCTTTTTCCTTCTTTCTTCTTTTGACGTTTCTTTTTTATTTTACTTTCCTTTTCATTTTTTCTCTTTCCCCTTTTCTTTTATTTTCCTATTTATATTTTTTTATTTTTCAAGTTCTTTTCCTTTCCATCTAACCGTTCAGGAATTTAAAAATGTTTGTATTTTTTTAATTTGGTTCATATTTTTCAAAAAAATCCTGGTTTGAAATTTTGTTTAGAAATTCCAAAAAGTTTAGAATTTCAAATTTGTGAGCTTATCTTAGAAGAAATGTTTGAAATTCAAGGAAATATTTAATTTCAGCTTTTAAAAAGGTTCGCATTTTATGTTTTCGTCTAGAAATTCAGAAAATTATTGGGAATTTCAAAAATGTTCTCACTTTCAAAATATGTTCAGATATTTGAAAAAAAGAATCATGTTTTTGAAAACTTCTTCGCAAACTCAAAATATGTTCAAGGAATTTGAAAAATATTCAGTGATTGAAATTTGTTCATATTTTTTGAATTTTGGAAAAAATTGCATTTTGAACAAATTATTCGTGATTTTAGAAAATGTTTGTGTTTTGAAAAGTTGTTCATAATTTGGAAAAAGTTTGCAATTTCAAATTTTGTTCACAACTTCAAAAATTATTCAGGAGTTTGAAACATGTTCGAGCTTTTCAAAATTTGTTCACATATTCAAAAAATTGATAATGTTTTCAAACTTTGTTCGCAAATTCCAAAAATGTCTTTAACAACCATGTTGCATATCTTGCATAGGAGCTTGTCATTCCGAGCGGCTAGCACAACCCGCGCACCACAACATAGTCTCAGGCTCGAATCCCAGTTCTCGTTGGCTAATTTTGGATGTTTTCTCACCTTGCAAAATGCCACTGCGTAATGGGCCAACCCAGGTGAGCTGCACCTTGTGCGAAAGGTTGACTCCCTGACGCAGAGAGTGTTATATAGGAGTTCAACTAGTAAGTACGCTCGTGTGCTGCACCGGAAGAATAAACTTAACACGTCATCCATCATCTCAGAAGCTAGTGGGTCGAGCAAAGTGGGATTTTTAGGGAGGGAAGTGCGAGACAATATGACTAACCTAAGGTAGTGAGAAATTGAATCAGTAGACCCAATGTCCTGTGAAGATGTATTGTACGTAGGCTCGTTGATAAAGCCATACAGGGAGCCAGTGAGAAAAATAGAGAGGGCCAAGGTGTCGCCAGCCTGCTCAACATGAGCTGCCGCTCTACTGCATGTGCAGATCCAATGCCGATCAATGTCATCCACGTGACCGTACATTGTCACTCCGATGCGCGCCATTCCAAAGAAAGAGACAAATAAAGAGAGGAAAGGGTACAACCCTCCCCCCTCAAAAACATATAAAAGTACATTATCGACCTTTGGCAAAGTGTACGTATACCTATAAACTCGTATATACATTCCTCATCAGAATTTCCTATATGCTTGCATTGGCAACAATCAGTGAATGATAGGTCTTGTACATACCGAGTTGTGTCGTTGTGTCTATCGCACTTTGCACCACCGTTGCCAAGCTCGCTGCTAGCGCTGGTCATCGCCATGCAACCACAGATGCTGCCGTACCCGCACACCCGATAGCCAAGCACACGCGCTACCTTCGATCGAGCCCTCAATGCCCCACCTCAGCCGTGTAACGCCCACAATTCTCCGATGCCCTACTATGCACTACGGATACCGTTCTCCAGCCATGCTGAGCCGTGCGCTGTTGTGTGCCATTCCCATCGTGTTCATTGGCATGTGCCTCCTATCTCCGGCCGCTGCCACTTGCTGCAGTCGCCCATGCGCTCCACCTCCGGTGGGCACACGTATGCAAATTAATGGTTGATTGAGTGATTTGCAGAACAAGTTGGTTAATTTTTAATTTAACCATCATGCCCTCGTGATCCAAGGGGTAAGCTTGCTCTCTCTCTCTCTGGGCTTTTCCCTTCTCCTTCTTCTCTTTATCTCTAATCTTTGTTTTCTCTAGGGAAGGGAGCCGCCATGGAACAACCCCGCCTCCAGCCCGCCAACTCTCCGTCGGCCTCGTGCTCCTCCGCCTCGATCTGTCAGTCCAGCCGTCAGATCCACGTCGGAGCAGCCGGATCCGCCGCCCAGACCACCAACCAAGCGCCGGCTCTTACCTGTCCTGCGGTCGGGAGGAGGACGACTGAGGGGAGCGCCCATTCATCCGCCGCATGGGCTGCCTTGGAGCTTGCCCCGCCTCAGGCCCGGCACCTCTCTGCCGGCCTCATGCTCTTCCGCCTCGATCAGTTCACTCCGCCGTAGGATCCAACCGCCCAGACCACCAAGAAAGCGCCGCCTCTTGCCTGTCCTGCGGTCGGGAGGAGGACGACCGAGAGGAGTGCCCATTCATCCGCCGCATGGGCCACGCAGGTTGGCTAGGCCAGCAGGGTCCTGTTTGTAAGAACAAATCATTTTTTGGATTAGCCACTTAAAAATAGAACCACTGGTTGAATTCTCATAAACAAATGGACTTTTATGCAAAATTGCTGACGTTGTACGGCTAGAAGCACTTGGCGCTTTATTATTTGGTAAAGATTCCTTGCTTGGTCGTGCATTTTTTGGCATTTCCACATGGCGTGCTACAAAAAAGAAACAACTCACTTTGCGCCCGATGGTTCAACCCAGTCGCTTTGACCCCTCTGCGCCGTTGTCTGGCCTGCTGCAAAGACAGAGCGTGCACTCGCCCCAGCGTAACCTCTAGTTTGATTATTGTTGTTCTTCTTTTGTTTATATATTGGAAATATTTTCTTCTTACATAATATATTGGAAATACTCTAAATGATTGTATATTAGAGATTAATTTACTCAAATTTTTAAAAGCGTTCATCGCACATTTAAAAACAGTTCATGTAGTGCTAAAATAATGTCCGTGCAACTTTTAGAAAATGTTGATACCATTCAAAAGCTATAATGTGACAAAAATGTTAATGATATTTGTAAAAAAGTGTTTACACAGTGCAAAAAATTATGTTCGTCGCATTTAAAAAATTATACAACGTAAAGAAAATGTACGTATAATTTTGGAAAAAGGTTCCTGCCATTCAAAATAATGTCCGTGACATTTAAAGATAAATGTTCACATGATTTAAAAATAAATTTATGAGATTTAAGAAAACACAATGTAAGAATATGTTCACCTAGTACAAAATTCACTGGAGGAGAGCTAGAAAAACTACTTGGTTATAACAAAACTAAAGGCACAAACACACACATCTACTAGTTTTTCATTCATGTTTTCTGCAAAAGTGACCCACTATTTTTCAATCCAACTTATTTCCTCAGTAAACAAACTCTATCTTTTGCTTCATGACCTGAAGAGTGCTGTTTATTTCCTTTTTTCGAACGGCTATCCAAAGTGCTAGGTTTTAATAGGAGGAAAATAACATTAGGCAAGAGTTTTGCCAAGCAAAAGGTCAAATAACGCGAAAAAATGTACACCATAAAAGAGCTCAAGAAAATCCTATTTTTGTTGCTCAACACAACAACACTGTTCCTGTTGCTAAATGTTGTAAACGTTAAAAATGGATTTTGCTCTAATTTCCATTTGTTTCATGTTAGAATCCCTCTCTATAAATTGCATGCACTGCCCTCTTCTTTCTGGAAGAAAATTTACTAACTCTACCTAACCTGCTTTTGCTTCTGCTTCTAAAGTCTTTTATGTTGAATTTTGTGATCCAGCTCTGAGTGTTGGCCAGCAAACCGCAATGTAGGGTCATGAGCAGGTAAACATTGGCTAACTGAATTACTGTGTTTGCTGTTGCAGATTTACTCAGCGGTGCACAATTAGCAAAAGGAGCCAGCAACTCAACAACTATAGTAGATGAAAACCTAAAGCCTCAAAATTATCAGATACTACGATTACTTCTTAATGCTTCAGACTTGTTTCTTCTTCTTAGAATTGTTAGCTTCTTGCTCGCTAGGGGACGCATTTTGATTGGTACCATTCTGAAAATGAAAAATAAAATCAAAATGGTTCCGGAATGCAACCTACCAATAATTTGTGGGGGCACCTTTTGCTACTTGCATATAGGGGGGCTGTAGCTGGTCTTTTGTTGCTACTTCTGATCTAAATTAAGCATCAGTCTAAACCTAGAAGAGAGAATTAAGCACGAACATATTCACCTGTTGTGAAAAATCTAAATTTTGCAATTAGAACCTTGTTTCTGGGCTGAGTAGTTTGTACTGTGTTTTCATCAGGCATGGTGCATTCTGCTTTGCCAACTGTTATCCTCTTCCCCTTCGACAGTTCTGGCCCTTGGGGGAATATCTGGTACTCCCAAGGATGTTTTTGAGAACATTCACATTTTTTCTAATTTTTCTAAAACATTTAACATTTGTTTTTGAAGTTAGAGCACATGGAGTACCTCAAGGATGGGAGTACCAGATATTTTCTCATAGGCCCTTTCCTTGACTCAGATTGATCCCACTGTTGTTCCCTTGGTTGCAGTGACATTTTGACACATGCAAAAGAGGTGTGATTGAACAAAATGAGAACGAGTTACTTGTGATTTGCCCACACTGTTATTTTGTTTGTTTTGTGTGCACCAGACG
>NC_041390.1:168006748-168008330 GCF_002162155.2 Triticum dicoccoides | reverse complement strand
TCTGGTAGATTGTGCAGAATATAGTAAGAACAGATTTTACATTTGCTGGCATCAGTTGGTTTGTATGAAAACTGAAATATATTTTTCTTCAGTACTCCAATAATGTACCTCCACAAGGAGAAGCATCGAACTAATTTACCAAAAAAAAATTAGTAAACGGTTCATGATCCTTCCAGATGGTTTTCGGAACATTGTGGACAGTTTCTAGCCGGTTTTTTGAGTTTTGGGAACCTTCTAGAATGATCATGAACCGTTTTTCTTATTTTCTGTTTATTTTTTGTATTTATTTCTTATTCCCTGTTTCTTTTTCCTTCTTTCACCTTTTGCCGTTTCTTTTTTATTTCACTTTCCTTTTTCCTTTTTTTCTCTTTCCCCTTTTCATTTCTTTCCTCTTTTTTAAGTTTTTTTCCTTTTCATCTAAATGTTCATGAATTAAAAAAATGCTTCTATTTTTCTAATTTGGTCCATTTTTTCAAAATTTTCCTAGTTTGAAATTAAGTTTAGAAATTTCAAAAAGTTTACAATTTCAAATTTGTCAGCTTCTTTTACAAGAAATTTTTGAAATTCAGGAGAAAATATTTAAATTTAGATTTTCAAAAGGTTTGGATTTTATGTTTTTGTTCACAAATTCACAAAATGATTGGGAATTTCCAAAAATGTTCTGACTTTCAAAATGTGTTCACAAATTTAACAAAAAAAGAATCATGCTTTTGAAAATTTGTTCGCAAACTCAAAATAAGTTCAAGGAATTTGAAAAGTATTCTCATTTCTTAAATAAATTCAGAAGTTCATAAAATGTTCTGTAATTTCGAAAAATGTACTATCTTTTCCAATTTTGTTCTCATATCCAAAAAGTGTTCATATTTTTTGAATTTAGGAAAAATATTGCATTTTGATCAAATTATTCATGATTTTAAAAAATGGTTTTGTTTTAAAAAATATTCATAATTTGGAAAAATGTTTGCAATTTCAAATTTTGTTCACAACTTCAAAATTTATTCAAGAATTTAAAACATGTTTCAGATTTTCAAAATTTGTTCACATATTCAAAAAATTGATCATGATTTCAAACTTTGTTCGCAAGTTTCAAAAATGTCTTTAACAACCATGTTGCATATCTTGCATAGGAGCTTGTCGTTCCGAGTGGCTAGCACAACCCGCGCACCACAACGTATTCGAATCCCAGTTCTTGCTGGCTAATTTTTGGATGTTTTCTCACCTCGCGAAATGCCACTGCATAATGGGCCAGCCTAGGTGAGTTGCGCCCTGTGCGAAAGGTCGACTCCCTAATACAAAGAGTGTCACATAGGAGTTCAACTAGTAAGTATGCTCATGTGTTGCACCGGGAGAATAAACTTAACACGTCATCTATCATGTCAGAAGCTAGCGGGTCGGGAACTAGCGAGAAAAATAAAGAGGGCCAAGGTGTCGCCGGCCTGCTCAACACGAGCCGCCGCTCTACTCAATGGTGCAGATCCAGTGCCAATCAATGTCATCCACGTGACCGTGTACTGTCACTCCGACGCGCGCCATTCCAAAGAAAGAGACGGAGAAAGAGAGGAAAGAGTACAACCCCCCCCCC
>NC_041390.1:167997648-168006543 GCF_002162155.2 Triticum dicoccoides | reverse complement strand
CAAAGTGTACATATACCTCGACGCCCTACTATGCACTATTGGCACCGATGCCGTTCTCCAACCATGCTGAGTCGTGCGCTGTTGTGTGCCATTCCCATCGTGTTCGTTGGCACGAGCCTCCTATTGCCGACACCTTCCACTTGCTGCAGTCATCCAAGATCGCCCATGCGCTCCACCTCCGTTGGGCGCATGTACGCGAATTTGTGGTTGATTGAGTGATTTACGGAACAAGTTGGTTAGTTTTTAGTTTAACCATCATGTCCTCGTGATTGAAGGGTAAGTTTTCCCTCTCTCGGCTTTTCCCTTCCCCTTCTTCTCTCTGTTTCTAATCTTTGTTTTCTCTAGGGAACGGAGTCGCCATGGAACAACCCCGCCGCCTTGGAGCTCGCCGCACCTCCGGCTCACCAACTCTCCGTCGGCCTTGTGCTCCTCCGCCTCGGTCTGTCCGCCCCACCGCCAGATCCGCCGCCCAGACCACCAATCAAGCGCCACCTGCTTGTCCTGCGATCGAGAGGAGGACAACCGAGAGGAGCGCCCATTCATCCGCCGCATGGGGCGCCTTGGAGCTCGCCCCACCTTCGGCCCAGCACCTCTCCACCGGCCTCGTGCTCCTCCGCCTCGATCTGTCCGGCCTGCCGCCGGATCCACCGCCCAGACCACCAACCAAGCGCCGCCTCTTGCCTGGGAGGAGGACGGCCGACAAAAGGACCCATTCATCCGCCGCATGGGCCACTTAGCTTGCTATGCCCAACATGGTCCTTTTTGTAAGAACAAATCGTTTTTTGGATTAGCCACTTAAAAATAGAACCGCTGGTTGAATTCTCATGAACAAAGGGACTTTCATGCAAAATTGTTGACGACGTTCGGCCAAAAGCACTTGGCGCTTTATTATTAGGTAAGGATTCCTTGCTTGATCGTCCTTTTTTTGGATTTCCAGCATGGCCTGGTACAAAAAAGAAACAACTCACTTTGCGCTCGGTGGTCCAGCTCAGTCGCTTCGACCCCTCTGTGTCGTTGTCTGGCATGCTGCAAAGACAGAGCGTGCACTCGCCCCGGGGTAACCTCTAGTTTGATTATTGTTGTTTTTCTTTTGTTTATATATTGGAAATATTTTGTTCTTATATGATATATTGGAAATACTCTAAATGATTGTACATTAGAAATTAATTTACTCCATTTTTTAAAGCATTCATCACACATTTAAAACAGTTCATGCAGTGCTAAAATAATGTCTGCGTAACTTTTAGAAAATGTTGATACTATTCAAAAACTATGATGTGACAAAAAATGTTAATGATATCGGCAAAGAAGTGTTTACACAATGTAAAAAATTATGTTCGTCACATTTAAAAAAAAATATACAATGTAGAAAAATGTACGTATAATTTTGGACAAAGGTTCCTCTCATTCAAAATAATGCCCGTGACATTTAAAGATAAATGTTCGCATGATTTAAAAATATATTTGTGAAATTTAAGAAAACACAATATAAAAATATGTTCACCTAGTTTTAAAACTGTTTTTGTACAATATATAAAGGTAAATGGCTATATAAAGGTAAATGACCGGGGATGATGGGCCAGGTGGTGGGTCCTTGTGGCGGCGCCGGTGGCGGCGGATCATGGGATCCCGTGTCCGGGCTCATCGCAGGATGCGCGTGGCGGCCGGTGTTGGGTAATGTAGTAATTTCAAAAAAATTCCTACGCACACGCAAGATCATGGTGATGCATAGCAACGAGAGGGGAGAGTGTTGTCCACGTACCCCCGTAGACCATAAGCGGAAGCGTTAGCACAACGCGGTTGATGTAGTCGTATGTCTTCAAGATCAGACCGATCAAGTACCGAACATACGGCACCTCCGAGTTCAGCACACGTTCAGCCCGATGACGTCCCTCGAACTCCGATCCAGCCGAGTGTTGAGGAAGAGTTTCATCAGCATGACGGCGTGGTGACGATGTTGATGTTCTACTGACACAGGGCTTCGCCTAAGCACCGCTACAGTATTATCGAGGTGCACTATGGTGGAGGGGGCACCGCACACGGCTAAGAGACGATCAACTTGATCATCTTGTGTGTCTAGAGGTGCCCCCCCTGCCCATGTATATAAAGGAGCAAGGGAGGAGGCGGCCGGCCTAGGAGGAGGGCGCGCCAAGGGGGGAGTCCTACTCCCACCGGGAGTAGGACTCCTCCTTTCCTTGTTGTAGTAGGAGTGAAGGAAAGAGGAGGAGAGGGAGAAGCAAAAGGGGTTTCACCCCTTGTCCAATTCGGACCAGAGGGGGGGGCGCAGGCCTCCTTCCTTTTGGCCTATCTTCTCTATTCCCGTATGGCCCAATAAGGCCCATATACTCCCGGCGAATTCCCGTAACTCTCCGGTACTCCAGAAAATACCCGAATCACTCGGAACCTTTCCGAAGTCCGAATATAGTCGTCCAATATATCGATCTTTATGTCTCGACCATTTCGAGACTCCTAGTCATCTCCCCGATCTCGTCCGGGACTCCGAACTCCTTCGGTACATCAAAACATATAAACTCATAATATAACTGTCACCGTAGCGTTAAGCGTGCGGACCCTACGGGTTCGATAACTATGTAGACATGACCGAGACACATCTCCGGTCAATAACCAATAGCGGAACCTGGATGCTCATATTGGCTCCTACATATTCTACGAAGATCTTTATCGGTCAAACCGTATAACAACATATGTTGTTCCCTTTGTCATTGGTATGTTACTTGCCCGAGATTCGATCGTCGGCATCTCAATACCTAGTTCAATCTCGTTACCGGCAAGTCTCTTTACTCGTTCCGTAATACATCATCCCGCAACTAACTCATTAGCTGCAATGCTTGCAAGACTTATAGTGATGTGCATTACCAAGAGGGCCCAGAGATACCTCTCCGACAACCGGAGTGACAAATCCTAATCTTGAAATACGCCAACCCAACAAGTACCTTCGAAGACACCTGTAGAGCACCTTTATAATCACCCAGTTACGTTGTGACGTTTGGTAGCACACAAAGTGTTCCTCCGGTAAACGGGAGTTGCATAATCTCATAGTCAAAGGAACATGTATAAGTCATGAAGAAAGCAATAGCAACAAACTAAACGATCAAGTGCTAAGCTAACGGAATGGGTCAAGTCAATCACATCATTCTCCTAATGATGTGATCCCGTTTAATCAAATGACAACTCATGTCTATGGTTAGGAAACATAATCATCTTTGATCAACGAGCTAGTCAAGTAGAGGCATACTAGTGACACTCTGTTTGTCTATGTATTCACACATGTATTATGTTTCCGGTTAATACAATTCTAGCATGAATAATAAACGTTTATCATGATATAAGGAAATAAATAATAACTTTATTATTGCCTCTAGGGCATATTTCCTTCAGTATCCCACTTGCAATAGAGTCAATAATCTAGTTCACATCGCCATGTGATTTAACATCAATAGTTCACATCACCATGTGATTAACACCCATAGTTCACATCGTCATGTGACCAACACCCAAAGGGTTTACTAGAGTCAATAATCTAGTTCACATTGCTATGTGATTAATACCCAAAGAGTACTAAGGTGTGATCATGTTTTGCTTGTGAGGGAAGTTTAGTCAACGGGTCTGCCACATTCAGATCCGTATGTATTTTGCAAATTTTTATGTCAACAATGCTCTGCACGGAGCTACTCTAGGTAATTGCTCCCACTTTTAATATGTATCCAGATTGAGACTTAGAGTCATCTGGATCAATGTCAAAACTTGCATCAATGTAACCCTTTACGACGAACCTTTTTTCACCTCCATAATCGAGAAACATATCCTTATTCCACTAAGGATAATTTTGACCAATGTCTAGTGATCTACTCCTAGATCATTATTGTACTCCCTTGCCAAACTCAGGGCAGGGTATACAATAGGTCTGGTACACAGCATGGCATACTTTATAGAACCTATGGCTAAGGCATAGGGAATGCCTTTCATTCTCTCTCTATCTTCTACCGTGGTCGGGTTTTGAGTCTTAATCAGTTTCACACCTTGTAACACAGGCAAGAACTCTTTCTTTGACTATTCCATTTTGAACTACTTCAAAATCTTGTCAAGGTATGTACTCACTGAAAAACTTATCAAGCGTCTTGATCTATCTCTATAGATCTTGATGCTCAATATGTAAGCAGTTTCATCGAGGTATTTCTTTGAAAAACTCCTTTCAAACACTCCTTTGTGCTTTGCAGAATAATTCTACATTATTTCCGATCAACACTATGTCATTCACATATACTTATCAGAAATGTTGTAGTGCTCCCGCTCACGTTCTTGTAAATACAGGCTTCACCGCAAGTCTGTATAATACTATATCATTTGATCAACTTATCAAAGTGTATATTCCAACTCCGAGATGCTTGCACCAGTCCATAGATGGATCGCTGGAGCTTGCATATTTTGTTAGCACCTTTAGGATTGACAAAACCTTCTGGTTGCATCATATACAACTCTTCTTTAATAAATCCATTAAGGAATGCAGTTTTGTTTATCCATTTGCCAGATTTCATAAAATGCGGCAATTGCTAACATGATTTGGACAGACTTAAGCATAGATATTAGTGAGAAACACTCATCGTAGTCAACACCTTGAACTTGTCGAAAACCTTTTGCGACAATTCTAGCTTTGTAGATAGTAACACTACTATCAGCGTCTGTATTCCTCTTGAAGATCCATTTAATCTCAATGGCTCACCGATCATTGGGCAAGTCAATCAAAGTCCATACTCTGTTCTCATACATGGATCTCATCTCAGATTTCATAGCCTCAAGCCATCTTGCGGAATCTGGGCTCATCATCGCTTCCTCATAGTTCATAGGTTCGTCATGGTCAAGTAACATGACCTCCAAAATAGGATTACCGTACCACTCTGGTGCGGATCTCACTCTGGTTGACCTACGAGGTTCGGTTGTAACTTGATCTGAAGTTACATGATCATCATCATTAGCTTCCTCACTAATTGGTGTAGGAGTCACAGAAACAAATTTATGTGATGAACTACTTTCCAATAAGGGAGCAGGTACAGTTACCTCATCAAGTTCTACTTTCCTCCCACTCACTTCTTTCGCGAAAAACTCCTTCTTTAGAAAGGACCCATTCTTAGCAACGAATATCTTGCCTTCGGATCTATGATACAAGGTGTACCCAACTGTCTCCTTTGGGTATCCTATGAAGACACATTTCTCCGATTTGGGTTTGAGCTTATCAGGATGAGACTTTTTCACATAAGCATCACAACCCCAAATTTTAAGAGACGACAACTTTGATTTCTTGCCAAACCATAGTTCATACAGTGTCGTCTCACACTACTAGGAAAAGGCCTGCTAATGGCGCACCAGTTTTGCCTACTAATGGCGCATCACTGGTGCGCCATTAGTATCACGCCACTAGTATTTATTACTAATGGCGCACCATTGGTGCGCCATTAGTATCTGGTATACTAATGGCGCACCACCCAGTGCGTCATTAGTATATAACACCATGCGCCATTAGTATGCCTCCCAGGGGCCATATTTAACCATGTGCTTTGGCACACTAATGGCGCACTCTTTGGTGATGCGCCATTAGTATACTTTGGCATACTAATGGCACACTTTGTAGTGATGCGCCATTAGTATGAATATTAGGTTTTATTTTTTTTACTTTTCTGATTTTTGCACAGGTTATAAAATATATTATTTGGCAGAATATAGACAGTAGCACACAGCAACAACAGATTCATCGAATACAATAGAAGATTAGTCTCCGAATACAATTCATCATATTAGTCTCCAAATTCAAAAGACCGAACAAAGATAAAACATTACAAGTCTCGAGACCGCGAGTATCGAGTTTGTCTTCACATTACAAGTCGATATCGATCATCTAAACTACCATCACATAGAAGAGAGCTGCGGTCATCACGATGAGCATCATCGCGATGAAACTGGTCTTCATCCGGTTCCTCCAACGCTCCCTCCTCTCTCCCGCTAGATAGCGGGCGTATCTAGATTCCGCCTCCGCCCTAGTGGTGTACCCTTTGTAACTGTTACCGCTGAAACAGTGAACCTGTCTCCAACACTCCTCCCAGTCGTCATAGACTCCGGGAACCTTACCCTTGTACACGACATATGACGGCATCTCTATGCACAAGCCAAACAACAGACAATACATACATAAGCAATATATAAGTATGCAACAAAAGGATCGGAAAAGAAAAGCAAGACATTAATAGCACGATTCATGGTCCTACTAATACATAGCATCGATTACATCTAAGTTGAACGACTGCCCAAACCAAAGAGACATACAATTCATTAAAGTTTAATTACAACATGAGCCAATCAATGTTTCAGAACTACACATCACTACTTTCAACTCGACTCATGGACAGGAGCGTGGATGAAGCCGCCGTCTGTCGTGATGGTCATGAAATCGCGGACGTTGTCAGCCTGCATTTGTAGCATTCTGTCTATCTCAATGTTGGACGGTTGATATCTGAGGAAGAACTGCCCCGAGGTATGAAGGACATCTTGATGGATGATGTCCGCAAACTCCGACTAGATGCGAAAGATTCTTGTCTGATGTCCGCTCTATTGCCACCTATGTTTGGTTTATCATCTAGGGTTTATCGATGCTAAGGAGAATTCTAAGTTGGGCCTAATCACTTGGCTCTATTGCCACCTATGGTTTAATGCAACAAGAATGGGGGGGCAGTTGATCCTACTTAACTAAGTACTAAGATACCCCGGCCCATGCATTAGTCGCAAGTACCCCATATGTCCTATTTTTAGCAAAGTCATGCTAAAATTCACGGAAAATTTCAGCATGACCTTTGCTGAAAATAGGACATATGGAGTACCTGAATTTGCTGAAACGGAAGTTAATTGACATTCCGGCAAACTCAAGGGCCTCTCGGGGTACCTGCAAAATCATTATCCCCGCGTAATGAAGTCGCCAATGGGTCATTTCAGAAGATCACAAGTAGCATCGTCACAAGTACAACATCATCACAAGTACAGCAGCAGTAGCAGTGAATACAGGCATAACAGCAGCAGCAGCAGTTAAGAAAAAGTTGCAGAAGCTTGTAAAACTATACTTTGAAGTTGAAGCTTTTAAGAAGAAGAAAATCCAGCCAGATAACTTTCCTCCTTAAATCACTACACTGTTGACTGTTCATTCACCAAATTTGCCATACAAATAGGAGTACTATACTAGAGTACTCTAACATCCAGATAACTCATGATGGCGCAAAAAGTTCAAATGGTGAGTATCTTAGCTTGGCATGTCTTAGACTCATTTGTGCACTGGTAACTAGTTTTTTACAGCAACCAACAACAACACTGATCAAGGAGCTGCCTGCATATTTCTAAAAGAGAAGGAAAATTCTGTTTGCTCGTAAACTTGCTGGAGGCTACAAAACTAGTGTAAGTTATTGTTGTTCTACACACACTTAGTTCCAATTCATGACCATTTCAAGTTAAATGTTCTTCCTGTCTTCCAGGACCATCTAAGCATGTCTGTCCACTCAATAACTCTGCGACTACTTCTAATGGAGGAGAGGAGGAACAACAGAGGTGGCTACTCACATCTGCTTCTGGTGGGTGTTGAGGTAGGAATTCTCGCAGTACTCGGAGGCGGAGTAGAGCTGCGGCCACAGGTTCTTGAGCTCCTGCATCAAGACGGCCACCAGTACTAATGTGTTAACAAATTTTGGCCAGTATAAGTGTATAACCAAGACAAAGCTCCTGCTCTCTCAAACTGAATGTTACTGCTAAGCTTTGATTTCAGGTCAAGACGGTGTAGATAAAACAACTTAACCTTTTTCCTTTCATATATCACCAGTCATTGCACGTTTCACTGCTAACATGTTTAAACCAAAACATTTGCTCATCTGAAGCATTATCACAAACACCTATCATGCAAAATCCTTTCACAAGTAAACTTTAACATGCACCGGAAAAAAAATCGTGCAGCAAGTATCCATCAGGAAATGGCCATCGTTATATTCTCACAATACCCAATCTAGCGCATGTACTCATCCAATGCAAAGATCAGGGGAAAAATGAACAGACAGAGGATGCAAGAGGAAGGAGGGAGGGGGTGAGGGAAGAGGGAGGAGGAAGAAGGGGGGGACGTAGGAGTGGTGGCTACCTGCCTATGGATTGGTCGCCGGCGTAGCTTCGGGAGGAGGCGTTGCTAGGCGGGAGGCGCTGCTGGTGGGAGCGGCTGCTCGACGGAGGGAGGCGCTGCTGGGCTCCTGTGCTGGCTGCGGGGCAGCGGAGGCTTCAGACGGCTGGGTGCGCCGCGGTGTCGGGCTGGCAGTCGTGGTGGCAGGCGGTCGGCGGCGAGGACCGAGATGGCGAGGCGGGGCGCGGGGGTTGTCAGAGCGGAAGGAGGGGGCGTGAGGGTGTGGCGAGGGGGGGAAGTGGATCTGGCGAGGGAGGGACGAAGGGATTGGGAGAATAAGCTAGGGGGAAGATTACTAATGGCGCACCCCCTGGCGGTGCGCCATTAGTATGTTTTTTGATAGCAATGGCGCACTCCCGAGCGGTGCGCCATAAGTAATCTTTTTTTAGATAGTAATGGCGCACTGGCTGGTGCGCCATAAGTAATTTTAGTATTATTTTTTGTTGCATCTAATAATTTTTTAGAAAATGAATATGAATATGAAACAGTAATAATTTTGTATAAAAACAATAATAATTTTTTAAAAAATATCATCAAATTTGTTATTTGAAAATATTTATGAATATAAAAAAATATCATCAAATTTGTTATTTGAAAATATCATCAAATTTGTTATTTGAAAATATAATCAAATTTGTTTTTTTTGGATTTTTAGTTGCATTCATTTGTGACGGTGGAGC
>NC_041390.1:167954351-167997264 GCF_002162155.2 Triticum dicoccoides | reverse complement strand
GCGCACTACAGAGACATGCGCCATTAGTAACCCAACATACTAATGGCGAACCACACAGACATGCGCCATTAGTAGTTTTGCAAAAAAGAAAAAAAATCTATACTAATGGCGTACCGTGGCAGAGTGCGCCATTACTAGTTTAAACTAGTAATGGCGCACTATGCAACGGTACGCCATTAGTAGTTTTGCAAAAATGTAAAAAAAATACAGTAGTGGCGCACTCTATGGCTGGTGCGCCATTAGTAGTTCTAACTACTAATGGCACACTCTGCCCGGATGCGCCATTAGTATGTTTGAAAAAATGAAAAAAAACATTTTGTTACTAGTGGCGCACCGTGTGCCTGGTGCTCCATTAGGGTCTTCCACACTAATGGCGCACCAACAGATGGTGCGCCATTAGTATATAGTAATGGCACACCACATGTCTGGTGCGCCATTAGTGTCAATTCCATCTATAGCCCTTTTCCTAACGGATTTAGATGGTGCCCTATTTAATGTGATTGTAGCTGTCTCTAATGCATAACCCCAAAACGATAGTGGTAGATTGGTAAGAGACATCATAGATCGCACCATATCTAATAAAGTACGGTTATGACGTTCAGACACACCATTACACTATGGTGCTCCAGGTGGCGTGAGTTGCGAAACTATTCCGCATTGTTTCAAATGAAGACCAAACTCGTAACTCAAATATTCTCCTTCATGATCAGATCGTAGAAACTTTATTTTCTTGTTACGATGATTTTCCACTTCACTATGAAATTCTTTGAACTTTTCAAATGTTTCAGACTTATGTTTCATCAAATAGATATACCCATATCTGCTCAAATCATCTGTGAAGGTTAGAAAATAACGATACCTGCCATGAGCCTCAACACTCATCGGATCGCATACATCAGTATGTATTATTTCCAATAAGCCAGTTGTTTGCTCCATTGTTCCGGAGAACGGAGTTTTAGTCATCTTGCCCATAAGGCATGGTTCACAAGCATCAAGTGATTCCAAAATCCTATCAGCATGGAGTTTCTTCATGCGCTTTACACCAATATGACCTAAACGGCAGTGCCACAAATAAGTTGCACTATCATTATTAACTTTGCATCTTTTGGCTTCAATATTATGAATATGTGTATCACTACGATCGAGATCCAACAAATCATTTTCGTTGGTGTGTATGACCATAGAAGGTTTTATTCATGTAAACAGAATAACAATTGTTCTCTAACTTAAATAAATAACTGTATTGCAATAAACATGATCAAATCATATTCATGCTCAACGCAAACACCAAATAACACTTATTTAGGTTCAACACTAATCCCGAAAGTATAGGGAGTGTGCGATGATGATCATATCAATCTTGGAACTATTTCCAACACACATCGTCACTTCACCCTTAACTAGTTTATGTTCATTCTGTAAATCCCGTTTCGAGTTACTACTCTTAGCAACTGAACCAGTATCAAATACCGAGGGGTTGCTACAAACACTAGTAAAATACACATCAATAATCTGTGTATCAAATACACCTTTGTTCACTTCGCCATCCTTCTTATCTACCAAATACTGGGGGTAGTTCCGCTTCCAGTGACCAGTTCCATTGCAGCAGAAGCACTTAGTCTCAGGCTTAGGTCCAGACTTGGGCTCCTTCACTTGAGCAGCAACTTGCTTGCCGTTCTTCTTGAAGTTCCCCTTCTTCCCTTTGCCCTTTTTTCTTGAAACTAGTGGTCTTGTCAACCATCAACACTTGATATTTTTCTTGATTTCTACCTTCGCTGATTTTAGCATTGCGAAGAGCTTGAGAATTGTTTTCGCCATCCCTTGCATACTATAGTTCATCACGAAGTTGTACTAACTTGGTGATGGTGACTAAAGAATTCTGTCAATCACTATTTTATCTGGAAGATTAACTCCCACTTGATTCAAGCGATTGTAGTACCCAGACAATCTGAGCACATGCTCACTGCTTGAGCTATTCTCCTCCATCTTTTAGCTATAGAACTTGTTGGAGACTTCATATCTCTCAACTTGGGTATTTGCTTGAAATATTAACTTCAACTCCTGGAACATCTCATATGGTCCATGATGTTCAAAATGTCTTTGAAGTCCTGATTCTAAGCCATTAAGCATGGTGCACTAAACTATCAAGTAGTCATCATATTGACCTAGCCAAACGTTCATAACGTCTGCATCTGCTTATGCAATAGGTCTGTCACCTAGCGGTGCATCAAGAACATAATTCTTCTGTGCAGCAATGAGGATAATCCTCAGATCACGGATCCAATCCACATCATTGCTACTAACATCTTTCAACTTAGTTTTCTCTAGGAACATATCAAAAATAAAACAGGGGAGCTAAACGCAAGCTATTGATCTACAACATAGATATGCTAATACTACCAGGACTAAGTTCATGATAAATTTAAGTTCAATTAATCATATTACTTAAGAACTTCCACTTAGATAGACATCCGTCTAATCCTCTAAGTGATCACGTGATCCATATCAACTAAACCATGTCCGATCATCACGTGAGATGGAGTAGTTTCAACGGTGAACATCACTATGTTGATCACATCTACTATATGATTCACGCTCGACCTTTCGGTCTCCGTGTTCCGAGGCCATATCTGTTATATGCTAGGCTCGTCAAGTTTAACCTGAGTATTCCGCGTGTGCAACTGTTTTGCACTCGTTGTATTTGAACGTAGAGCCTATCACACCCGATCATCACGTGGTGTCTCAGCACGAAGAAGTTTCGCAATGGTGCATACTCAGGGAGAACACTTATACTTTGATAATTTAGTGAGGGATCATCTTATAATGCTACCGTCAATCAAAGCAAGATAAGATGCATAAAAGATAAACATCACATGCAATCAATATAAGTGAGATGATATGGCCATCATCATCTTGTGCTTGTGATCTTCATCTCCGAAGCACCATCATGATCACCATCGTCACCGGCGCGACACCTTGATCTCCATCGTAGCATCGTTGTCGTCTCGCCAATCTTATGCTTCCACGACTATCGCTACCGCTTAGTGATAAAGCAAAGCATTACAGGGCGATTGTATTGCATACAATAAAGCGACAACCATATGGCTCCTGCCAGTTGCCGATAACTCGGTTACAAAACATGATCATCTCATACAATATAGCATCACGTCTTGACCATATCACATCACAACATGCCCTGCAAGAACAAGTTAGACGTCCTCTACTTTGTTGTTGCAAGTTTTACGTGGCTGCTACGGGCTTAGCAAGAACCGTTCTTACCTACGCATCAAAACCACAACGATAGTTTGTCAAGTTGGTGCTGTTTTAACCTTCGCAAGGACCGGGCGTAGCCACACTTGGTTCAACTAAAGTTGGAGAAACTGACACCCGCCAGCCACCTGTGTGCAAAGCACGTCGGTAGAACCAGTCTCGTGTAAGCGTACGTGTAATGTCGGTCCGGGCCGCTTCATCCAACAATACCGCCGAACCAAAGTATGACATGCTGATAAGCAGTATGACTTATATTGCCCACAACTCACTTGTGTTCTACTCGTGCATATGACATCTACGCATAAAACCTGGCTCGGATGCCACTGTTGGGTAACGTAGTAATTTCAAAAAAATTCCTACACACACGAAAGATCATGGTGATGCATAGCAACGAGAGGGGAGAGTGTTTTCCACATACGCTCGTAGACCGTAAGCGGAAGCGTTAGCACAACGCGGTTGATGTAGTCGTATGTCTTCATGATCCGACCGATCAAGTACCGAACGTACGGCACCTCCGAGTTCAGCACACGTTCAGCCCGATGACGTCCCTCGAACTCCGATCCAGCCGAGTGTTGAGGGAGAGTTTCGTCAGCATGACGGTGTGGTAACGATGTTGATGTTCTACCAACGCAGGGCTTCGACTAAGCACCGCTATAGTATTATCGAGGTGGACTATGGTGGAGGGGGGCACCGCACATGGCTAAGAGACGATCAACTTGATCAACTTGTGTGTCTAGAGGTGCCCCCTGCCCCTGTATATAAAGGAGCAAGGGGGGAGGCGGCCGACCTAGTAGGAGGGCGCGCCAAGGAGGGAGTCCTACTCCCACCGGGAGTAGGACTCCTCCTTTCCTTGTTGGAGTAGGAGTGAAGGAAAGAGGAGGAGAGGAAGAAGGAAAAGGGGGCTGCACCCCTTGTCCAATTCGGACCAGAGGGGGGCGCAGGCCTCCTTCCTTTTGGCCTATCTCCTCTATTCCCGTATGGCCCAATAAGGCCCATATACTCCCCGCGAATTCCCGTAACTCTCCGGTACTCCGAAAAATACCCAAATCACCCGGAACCTTTCCGAAGTTTGAATATAGTTGTCCAATATATCGAACTTTACATTTTGACCATTTCGAGACTCCTCGTCATGTCCCCGATCTCATCCGGGACTCCGAACTCCTTCAGTACATCAAAACATATAAACTCATAATATAACTGTCATCATAGCGTTAAGCGTGCGGACCCTACGGGTTCGAGAACTATGCAGACATGACCGAGACACGTCTCCGGTCAATAACCAATAGCGGAACCTGGATGCTCATATTGGCTCCTACATATTCTACGAAGATCTTTATCGGTCAAACCGCATAACAACATACGTTGTTCCCTTTGTCATTGGTATGTTACTTGCCCGAGATTCGATCGTCGGCATCTCAATACCTAGTTCAATCTCGTTACCGGTAAGTCTCTTTAATCGTTCCGTAATACATCATCCCGCAACTAACTCATTAGTTGCAATGCTTGCAAGGCTTATAGTGATGTGCATTACCGAGAGGGCCCAGAGATACCTCTCCGACAATCGGAGTGACAAATCCTAATCTTGAAATACGCCAACCCAATAAGTACCTTCGAAGACACCTGTAGAGCACCTTTATAATCACCCAGTTATGTTGTGACGTTTGGTAGCACACAAAGTGTTCCTTCGGTAAACGGGAGTTGCATAATCTCATAGTCATAGGAACATGTATAAGTCATGAAGAAAGCAATAGCAACAAACTAAACGATCAAGTGCTAAGCTAACGGAATGAGTCAAGTCAATCACATCATTCTCCGAATGATGTGATCCCGTTTAATCAAATGACAACTCATGTCTATGGTTAGGAAACATAACCATCTTGGATGAATGAGCTAGTCAGGTAGAGGCATACTAGTGACACTCTGTTTGTCTATGTATTCACACAGGTATTATGTTTCTGGTTAATACAATTCTAGCATTAATAATAAACATTTATCATGATATAAGGAAATAAATAATAACTTTATTATTGCCTCTAGAGCATACTTCCTTCAGCCGGAGCTTCCTCCGGTGTGGATGGCGCTTGATGCGGGATCGCGGCGGCGGTTGCCGTTGTATGGATGACGACAGCGGCTGGCGCGACGGTGGGTCCTCCCTGCAGCGCCTGGAATCGGGGCGGCGACCCCTCTTCATCAACGGCGGCAGACTCCGGGGTCGTGTGGGCGACTCGAAGTCCGGATCTCAAGATGGAGACGACCTTCTGGGGCTAGTGGCGGTATGGGACGTCCCCTCCATCAACTGACCGGGTTCGATGCGGCTCGGCAGGTGACACATGAGCCTCTCTCAGAGTTGTCGGGCGGTACCTGTCGTCGACAGGTGAAGCCACCGGTGGATGTGCTACCGGCGGATGCTATGCACGACGTCTTATACGGAGACGTCAAGTCATGCCTGCTACCGGCAGGTGATGCACGATGGCTCTGGCGAAGGTGTCAAGTTTAGCATGTTGCTGTTGGATCGAAGGTGGTGCGACAGTAGCGGGAGGCAGGAGGTATGGAATGTCTTTGTCTTTCGTTGTCTCCTCCAGAGATATCCAGCTATCGAGGCGTCGGTAGACGGATAAAGTCGGTTGGTACAGACAGCTTCAACGACGAGCTTATGCACTCCGGTGGAAACACAAGATCTCTGATCGGGCTATGTCATCTCGTCTTCCAATGCCGATTCACTCTTCGGTTGTGGAATGATATTATTCCGTGGCTTGGATTGCACCATGTGAACACGGCCACCTGGGCGCCGAGGGCCTCGATGAGAGATTGATGGACCAATAACATACACACTCGGGTTGGATCTCCCAAGGCGCTAGCCTCTCTGATGATGCTCATCTCATGGGAAATTTGGACCGAACGCAATGTCGTCGCTTCGATGGTTCTCATTTCCAAGATTAAAGATAAGGTGTCTTTTTTAGGTTTTGGCCGGTGCGAAACAGTTGGGTATTGTAATGCCGCGAGAGTAGTTCTTTCTTTTATTATCGCCGCTTTGCGGCTTTGTTCTAAAACTTGTTTCTTATTCAATGAAATGGCAAATCTTTTGCCTTGTTTTAAAAAAATAACCGACTATACTCCTCAAGTCTCAACATCCTCAAACACCCTTACCAGGCCCGTGTACCAGGCAGTGAGCATATCATTACAAAAATTGTTTTTAGGCAACTAGCGAATACAAAAGTCCATCGTGAGTGTGTGTCCCTCAGGAAAAAAAATAGTCGACTGAATAGCAAATAACCGACTGATGTGAGAAGGAAATTGGCCGCCTTTCAAGTTGTTAGATTTCGTGCAAAAAATGTTCTATATGTATGCATATACGTTCGTTGCTATGGCTGACTCTGGATGGCTATCTTCATTGGAAAAATATAATCGCTAATAGAAAGAGGTCGGCTGGTGGTTTATACGGGTCACGCAGCGACGGTATTGGGCCTAATCTAAGCCCACGACTTGCAGCGCACGGCGGCCGAACGCCACGAACCACATACCCATCGCTCTTATCTCAAGAAAAAAAAGAGAGCATACGCATCGCTCCAAGATGAGGATTTGCAACTCAACTCGGTGACGCAGTGCTTGACATGCACGCTTCCCTCTTCGAATCCGACTCCATCTCAGCGACCTTCCGCTGGATATAAGCCTAGGGGCGGCTCCCTCAGGGCACGCGCAACACAAGAAACACCCTTGCCGAGCCCTCTTCTCGTTCCTCCGCGCAGCCTTCAGCACGCCCGCTCTCATGGCGCAGTGCTCTTCCTCGGCGTTGCGCGACCAGATCCGTCGTGACCTTGAGCGCCGCAGGACGGTCCTCAACGCGGCCAAGGAGAGAGTTGCAAGGAAGTCCTTTGCGTCGCCCTCGCCGTCGCCACGCCAATCGGCGCTGATCTCTTCCACGTCAAACGGCGCTGTCATCATGAACCAGACCAAGGCTACCAAGGGAGGGGTAGCAAACAAATGCTCTGCTCCGCCGCCGCCGCCGCCGCACCGACCCGCGTTCATCCCGTTCGCCAGAATCGCCACAACCAATGCTGCCGGCAAGAAGATCGCTTACTTGGACCTGGGAGAAGCTCCGAAGAGGCCCCTTGCCCCGCGGACGATGAGGACCCTGACCTCGTCCACCTTGAAGGTTTCCGGCGTAGCGAGCGGGAGAATTCCCGACAAGTCCTCCGCCGCTCCGTCAGCATGCCGATCCGCGCTGATCACTTCCATCTCAAACGGCCCTGCCGCCGTCAATCCGGCGAACGCTCCGAAGGAAGCGCTTGGAAAGAAACGCTCTGCTCCGCCACCATCGCTGCCAACGACCAATGCTGCCAGCAAGAAGATCGCTTACATGGAGCTGGGAGAAGCTAAGAGGAGATGCACTGCCCCGCCCCGCCGATCCCCACCACGTCGATCCTTGCTGATCCCTACCGCGTCCATCCTGAAGCTTTCAAGCGAGATTAGCATGTACTAGTATGATGCATTACAGTAGGTTGCACCTGTGTGGGCTTTGGCTATATTCAGTAGATCAGTGCTCCTATCCGATATCAGTACTGAAAACTAGTGAAAAGGATTATTTTCTTGTAGTTGATCAGATACTTTGAATGGCCGACAATTGTTCTCCTATTGACACGCGCTTGCGTTTCATGGATTGATGCCATCGCCGCCAACACTGATTTGCCTGTTTTACTGAAGCTGGTTCCCAGTTCACTAGCAATAGCTGCCTATTTGTTCCAATGTAAAGTCAAAGGATTCGACGAGTAAATAGCATAAAACTACTACTTTACAGGTTAGGGTTTCAAAAAACTACCAGTTTTTAATTTTTCTCAGAAAGCTACCAAACGCGCGGTCCGCTATTTCAAAAAATCCAAACCCGCGGTGACTAGCGATTTAACCGTTTTTCTGATGGATTGGGCCCATCTGTCAGCCCACGTGGCCACGCGCGCTCACGGCACGGCAGTTGACGGCCGTTAGCCGACGCGGTCCGGTCGGAACCAAAGTAGGCGGTCGGGCCACACACTCTCTCACTCCCCCTCCTCTCCCCCGCAGTGACCTAGGTGGGCGATGGCGGCGGCGCAGCCAAATGTCGTCGGTGGCGAGCTATTGAGCCAAGGCGGCACCGGCCAGGAGGGCGGTGGACAGTCAGAGGTGGACAAATGGCTAGGCAGCTCGAGCTTCCCGGCACAGCGGTCGCAGCAGCCATCACCGCCTGCGGCTCCTGTGGATCCGGCGAGCTCAGATCCGGAAGTCCGCGCGGCCAGGGCAGTGGCGAAGCGCATCCACGCTGATCCAGCAGGCGGCCACCATTGGGCTCCATCCTTTGGTGGAGTGAGGTAAACACTGGTCAATGTTTCTAGTCTGGGTCCTTTAGTTAAAAAATTTGGGTGCTTTAGTCCAAACTAGAACTAGAGATAGTAATTGTTTGTTCTTGGCATGCTACTGTATTTTATTGGTTAAGTCAGTGTAGAAGAAAGTGCATTTGGTTAGTTCATTTGGTCAGTGCATTCACTGTAATTAGAAGAAAGTTCAGTAATGTTCAGTGACTTAAAAACGGTTGTTTGTCAATTTAATCCTACAGCTTAGATGAAGAGATTTGGGACTTGAGGCTACATTTCCAAGGAATAGATAATATGGAGAAAAAGTATTCAGTTTCCTCAGATATCAGTTATCTGACCATATTAGCATTGGTTGAGTTGGAGGGCTATGGCATGGATGCATTTCTGACATATGTAAAGGAAGAGGGAAATGGGCTGGAGGGTGTGGAGGCCCTGGATAGTGAGGAGGCATTAGAGGAAATGCTTGACTTATTTGTTGATAATAAGGTACTGAACATCAGTGTCAGAAAAGCTACTGATCCAAGCCCAGCAGATGAGGAACAGATCCCCATTGATCATGTTGGTGATCCTGTTGTTTACAGAGTTTCACAAGAAGGTGTTCTGTACCCTGCCTCTAATGCTAGTTTGCCAGCTTTAACCCCTGATGAGCCCTACATGAACACACAGCAAAGCAGCAATTTTAACAAAGGGAAAACAATTGTGGAAGAAGAAGATGTAGAAGAAGAAGCAGATGAAGAAGAAGAAGATGTACCAGAGGAAGAAGATGAAGTTGAAGATGACAAATCATCTTCAGATTTTGAGTTCTTTAGGGGTGATTACAGAGGGGAGAAAATTTCTTACAAAGCTTGGTGTAGGGGTGAAGATGAGGCTGGCACTGATACTGCAGAGCACTTTTGTGCAGCTAACTCAGAACCTTCTGAGTTTTGGGAGGAAGAACCAGTTGTTTCTGAAGATGAAGTAGTAGAGGATCCTGCTGTAACTACAAAAGCAGCCAAAAAGCTTAAGCCAGTTAGAAAACCTGGCCCAACTAGCAAGTCTCACAGTGAGCCTGAGCACATCAAGTTTGAAGATTATGTCCCTGAAGCTGATGAGTACTGTTTTCCAAGTGATTTTGGCATAAGTGATGAAGATGATGCACTAAGGCTGCCATCTGGAAGGAAGAGTAGGAAGAAGGAGAAGAAGGAGAGGATATGGTATGATCCATCAAGGCCTGATGCACATGAGTAGTTTGCAATGCATTTGTGCTTTGAAAATGTAGTTGAGTTCAGAGAAGCACTTAGAAATTTTCATGTGAGGACTCTTAGGAATTTTGAGTATCAGAGAAATGAACCAACTAGGGTTATTGCTTGGTGCTCTGACAGAAAACATGGTTGTGAGTTTTACATAGTTGCCTCCAAGATAGCTCATGAGGCAACTTTCAGTATCAAGAAGATGAACCTGGATCACACTTGTGGAGCAAGTGGAGAGAACACAAAGGTGACAGTCAATTGGGTTGCTAAGGTTTGTGAGGATACAGTCAGATCCAACCCTGGAGCTGGTGTTGACACAATTATGTCATACACAAAGAAGAAGTTTGGTGTGCATGTGCCTAAAAGCTTGGCATATAGGGCAAGGAAGCAAGTAGTTGAGGTTGTGCAAGGAGATCAAAAACTCCAGTATCACAGAATAAGGGACTACCTGCAGTGTGTGCTAGATACTAACCCTGGCAGTAGGTGCATAGTAACAACACATGAGGACCCACTTAACCCATCTCCTACCCCAAGGTTTCACTATATGTTTTACTGCTTGTTTGCATGCAAGGAGGGTTTTCTGAATGGATGCAGGCCATTTATAGGTAAGTATTCAGAAATTTATATGCTTTTTAAACATTGATGTACTTAGGCACTCATGTTATCATGTTAGCAGGTCTGGATGGTGGCTTCATCAAGCTAAGCACTGGTCAGCAGATATTGGCAGCTACAGGGAGGGATGGCAACAATAACATCTTCACAATAGCTTTTGGTGTTGTTGATAAGGAAGAGACAGACATTTGGACATGGTTTCTCACACAGTTGAGAACAGTCATTGGAACTGGCAATAAGTTTGGCAAATACACAATTATGTCTGACAGGCAGAAGGTATTGTTCTGAACCTAGTCTTTACATTTGCCTTTACATTTGCCATGAGTAAAATGTTATTTAGTTGATGAGTAACACTTAAGATTACCTTACATTGAACAGGGATTGTTGAATGCAATAGATGATGTATTCCCTGACTCTCCACAAAGGTTTTGTCTTAGACATATTTATGCCAATTTCCAATCTGCTGGTTTTAGAGGAGAGGAACTTAAGAAACATTTAGATCAGGCTGCCTATTCCTTTACCAAACATGGACATGATTTAGGCATGGAGAATTTTAAAAAAGAAAGTTTAGAAGCTTGGCAGTGGTTGTCACAGATACCAGAGCATACCTGGGCTAGGTATAAAATGGACACTGTGTGCAAAACAGACCTGGTAGTAAACAACCTTAGTGAGGTTTTCAATAGAATGATATTGGATGTTAGGAACAAGCCAATCAGGACTATATTAGAGGGCATAAGAACAAAGCTGATGATTAAGTTTTAGAAGATCAGACAGAACATAGAGACATGCAGATGGGAAATCACACCTACTTATTCAGAGATTTTAGAAGAGGGGAAGAAGTGGGCTAAATATTGTGAAGCATACATGGCAGGGCCAGGGATATGGCAGGTCACAAGTAGCTCTGAAAACACATATTGTGTTAATTTGAACAATGAGACTTGTGACTGTAGGAGGTGGGACATGACAGTTATCCCCTGCAGTCATGCCATTGCTGCAATGCAGAAAGTGAAGATACACCCTGAAAACTATGTTTCTGCTTTTTTCAAGAAACCCATGTATTGTGAAACATATAAGCACATAATATTCCCTGTGCCAGGTCCTGACCATTGGCCTCACTACACCTGGTGATGATATTTCTCCCCCGGTGTTTAGAGAAAAGAAAGGTAAAAAACAAACTGCCAGGAGGAAAGGCCTGTTTGAGGTGCCAGCTAAAAAGGATACTTCTAGGATTGGTACAGTGACATGCAGCAACTGCAAGAAGCAAGGGCACAGGATCAACAATTGTGGTGTCCCTTTGAAACCTAAGTTCCAGATGAGGCTGAACAAGCACCAGGTATGTCCATTCATTCCATTGTTACATTCATTGCATTGTTACATTCATTTCATTTGTAGGAAAATAGTTCTAACTAATATTGTTGTGTAGGAAAATAGAGCAAACTACTCTGAGGCTGCTTCTTCAATGGTTGCAACTGCACAAAGGCCACCAAGGGTACCTGCTGCCTCTGCACCTGCACCAACTCCTCCTCCAACAACAACTGAGTCAACACAGACAGCTTCTAGGTCAAGGAAGAGGGAAGCACCAGCTACAACAGCAGTACCACCACCTCTCAAGAAGAGCAGGACCAACACCTCTTCTGCAACAGTAGTACCACCTCCCAAGAAGAAGAACACAACTATTTTTGGCAATGGATCAAGGTCTTCTCCAGCAAAGAACACCAGGTCATCAAGGTCTTCTCCAGCAAAGAACACCAGGTCAGCTGCTGCCAATAGAGCTGGCACTGGATCTTTCATTGCTCCTAGACAATATGGTACAAGTGCTGTGCAGGATGGGTCAAAGAGGGTCAGGAAGCCATCTAATAGGCTGAAAGATTACTTTTATGCAAGTGGTAACTAGCTGAAGTTGTTGAACTCCAAGTGCTTGATACTGTTTGATTTGGTTTGTAATAACATTGCCTCACTAAGTACTTGATACTGCACTGTTTGATTTGGTTTGTAATATGGTACTGTATGTGGATTCTGCACTTGTTTGCAACTTCATTTCATCTGTAACTTTTATCTATATGTGGATTCAACACTTGATATACACCTTACAGATAGAAACATAGATAGAAAGATAGTCTCATAGATAGTCTCATAGATAGAAATATATCTATCTAACCAAGTGCATTATATGGTACTGAGAGCACTGACCAAATGCATACATTTATTCAGAAACATCCACATGTTACATAGATAGATCTCTAGATAGATACATAGTCTCATAGATTACATAGATAGATAGTCTCATAGATTACATCCAAATCTCACAAAAACTACCAAAACTCTCTCTCAAATTGACTTACAGATAGAAAGATAGATAGCTAGATCAGTCATAGCGCTCAAAGAAACGGACCCACTTGGCCCTAGTTGCTGGATGAGGAGCCATGACTGCCCTAATCCTTGCCCACCTAATGATCTCCATGAATGATCTTCCCCTGCCTCCAGTGAAAACCAGCTCTAGTTCTTCATCATTGCACTTCTCCAGTACCTTGTTGGAGAGTCGGCGGTTGAACTCCTCTTGCTGCTCATCCTGGGCTGCCTCTAGGGCCCTCTACCTGCGCCTCCTCCTCCTCCTCGTCCTCTGTGCAGCTGCTGCTGTCCTAACCTCCACAGCCTCCCCCTCTTCCTTTGTGACATCTCCCATGTCAGGATCCATCTGTAGGGTTTCTTTTGGGTGGCGGCTGGTGGAGTCACTGGGAAAGGGTGGGGGTGGGGAAGGGTTTATATTGAGAGATGGATGGGGGTTGGGTTTAGTAGGCCTTGGGTTGCATTTGGTCAGAGAGTAGTGGGCCACTAAGCCCAATTACCCACTGAAATAATATATGTACGCTAACAAATAACATATAAAAGATATAAGATCAAGTTGAACACTTAATAGCATAAAAGATCCACAACTTAGTAGCATAAGAGATCCATTTCCACTACTTAATAGCATAGGTGATCCATTACAACACTTAATACCATAGGTGATCCATTACAACTTAACAACATAGCAAATAAGGTTCTTACACTAGGTTAAACTTCACATTCCCCCAAAATTTACACCCATAATCACTTGAAGTCATGCCAGGCCACATCCTTATATAAAGGCCTTTGGATGTACTTACTTCACCAACATATCACAGCAAGTTCAAGATTCAAGGATGGCCTTGATTTGCTCTAACTTCTCCTTGCTGCCATACCCTTCTTTCAGCAGCTCAGCAACAACAAGCTCAAGCTTTGCCTTCTCCTTCTTAAGAACATCCCTGTCAACTTCAACATCCTTCATAGCCTTCCTGGTGTTCCTGATGATATCAGCTTGGCTCTGCAAAATGCACCTCTGCTCTTTTGCAAGTTTGAGCTTTTCCATCTGCACCTCCAACATGGCTTTCTCCTTTAGCTCCTTCTTCTTCTTCTCAAGTTCTTCCTCCTCCACTTGTTTCTGGTACACCTGCTTGTCCACCCTACCATCCTGCCAATCAAACATCTTGGATACATCATCAACAAGCTTGGTGTACTCAATGCAAAGCTTGTCATTTTCAGTCCTAAGCTTGGCCAACTCCCTTTCATGCTCACTCTTAAGCCTGGCCAACTCCTTCTCAAACTTTTCCTTGTCATTTACCCTTCCAAATTTCTGCTCATGGAACATCTCCCATAGCTTGCACAAACATCTCTGAAGAACAGTTGGCCAAGGCCCATCAACCCACTCTACAACACCACAATTCACACCATTTTCCTGCATTTGTAAATATGATAAGTTATTACAAAAGGACTAGTACCTTATTTCAATTCCATGATTAACTTGATAAACCTAAGATTTTCTAACTATTAATAACATAAATGAGATACGATAAGTTATTACAATGCCATGATTAAGTTTCCAAAGTGACAAAAATACATATGTGTCTATCATATCAAACAAACTGCTGCATCATATCAAACATCACTGAACATCCATAGCAGAAAACTTAATTGGCATCTAACCTGGACTGGGCAGCCATAGAAATGTCTCCCTGTTACAGGCCCTTCAAAAGCAACACGCTTAATAGGCCACAGTTGGTGCAGAATGCACTTGGGATGAGCAAGCTCAAGTTGGTCACAGAAAAGGGGCTCCACAGTGGTGTCTGGTTCCTCCTACAACCATAATAACCAACAAACACTGGTTTCAATCTGCACTCAATACCAGAATCAACTTGCACTGTTCATTAAATCCCCAAATCAGCATGAACCCTAACACTGTACAGAGATGAACCCTAGGTTACGTCAATCCTATAATCAAACCCCACCCTCACTAATCAAGAATAGTATCACACACACAACAACAACACTACACTAAGCAACATCCATGGCTGATGCCTAAGCTACTAGCACCTAACCCTAACCCTAACCCTAGGTGGCAAAGAACTTACCATAAGTCCCATGTCCATGCTGACAACCTCGCACTCCTCCTCCGAGCTAGTTTTCTCGTCGTTCCAGGAAGGCATTGCGGCAAGGAGGTCGACGGCCACCGGCCTCGAAGACGGTGCGCGGCGGCGAGCTCGTACTGGAGCAGGGGACTGGGAGCAGGGGAGTGAGCGAGCACGAGAGAGTGAGCGAGCGTGTGATCCCGACTGACCGAGCGGGTATATTTACCCCAGTTCCGACCGGGCCGGTCGGCTAACGGCTGTCAACTGCCGCTCCGTGAGCGCGCGTGGCCACGTGGGCTGACAGATGGGCCCAGTCAGTCAGAAAAATGGTTAAATCCCTAGTCACCGCGGGTTTGGGTTTTTTGAAACAGCGGACCGCGCGTTTGGTAGCTTTCTGAGAAAAATTAAAAACTGGTAGTTTTTTGAAACCTGAGCCTGTAAACTACTAGTTTTATGCTATTTACTCGGATTCGACACCCTTCTGTTTGTAAATATAACGGTGGCTTTGTGCCAAGCTGCCAAGAAAGTTGTTTGTGAGGAAAATGCGCCACGGTCTCCACCATGTCAAGCTTTATTGTCGACTTATACAAAATGTCAACCACAGTTATACGTAACTTGCCTGAAAAAATGAATTTGGACCAGTCAATTTTTGAGCCATTGGTTTCTGCTTTAAGATTCATGTTTTTTTTTATCTTTTGTTTTTTTTATTGTGTCTGCCGTCATGTTTTGGGCTGAATGGGTCAGTCTATTTCTTAATAGGCTGAGGCCCATTCTGTATTTCTGTTGCCTCTTTATTGGCTGACATGCTTCTTCTTTTTCTTCTGTTTGTATGCCTGTTCTGCTTTTCTTTTCCGAGTCATTCTTTCCCCGGCTATTTCTTGGGTTGTTGGTTAAGTGTAAAATGCATCCACGCAAGGACGGTGGTGGCAGAGCAATGCTCACAAAACACACAAGGACGGTGGTCGAACCAAACCAGCTCATTCTCCTCTCCTTTCGACGACGAGCTTCAAATCACTGCCGCCGACCCGGGTCAAAGACCCCTTTCCTTCTCTCGTTCACTCACCCGCCACCGCCGCTGCCGCCCTCGCTGGTCTCCCGCGCGTCTACGTCGGCGTTCCTCGCCGCTCGGCGACAGTCGGCGCTCCTACGTGCCCTTGAGAGCCTCGTCGCTGAGCTGCGGCCCCCCGTCGCTGCCCTCTGCGCCGAGCTCATCGGCCTCATCAACCGCGGCTATGCTGACTAGCCTCAGCACCCGCCTCAAGGGCGTCGACGTCGCCGCCACCCGCATGCACGCCCCGCTCGCCGACCTCGGGGACAATGTCGCCGCCTTACGCGCCGCCGCTTCCGCGGCCCTCACTGCCCTCCGCGCGGGGCTCGAGCAGCATGGCGCAGCGATGCAAGCGTGCGAGCTCCTCGAGCTGCTGCTCGGCACCTCCCACATCGTTTATGCGTTGGTGACCAAAGTGGGCGGCTTTTTGTTGCAGGAGGAGGCCTGCCGCGCCTTATAGGGGTACGCCGTTGGAGCTGACTCTCTCAGCCCCTCACCTTCTCTTTTGGTTGCTTCTCACAACACACACACACAAGACGATGGAGACACGGGAAACTTGGTGACGTGCTGTTTCACACAGCCAGACGTCTTTTCTTCTCTCTATATTTCTCTACTAGAAGCAAACATGATTACAAGTTAAATAGAACAGGCACACACAGCCCAACCACCATACTCGGCAATTAACGTGACTAACCCATGCACTCACTAACTGCATGCACGCCAATAATTGGCCCTTGCGCAACGTCCGCACAACGGCCTCATAACCCGGCCAACAAAGCGTGCATGCATCAACTACTAATCCTGATCCATTTGGCTACTTGACTACCAACTCCAGGACTGGTTCGCAGGTTGTCCTCCACCTCCTCGTACGTGTCGTATCACAC
The DNA here is from genome assembly GCF_002162155.2 of Triticum dicoccoides. Taxonomy (NCBI): domain Eukaryota; kingdom Viridiplantae; phylum Streptophyta; class Magnoliopsida; order Poales; family Poaceae; genus Triticum; species Triticum dicoccoides. The sequence continues at coordinate 167,980,455 of NC_041390.1, read as the reverse complement.
GACATTTTTGCATGACCTCACGCCTTGCGCTCCGGCCATGTCGCACGACCGGCTCGGCATCTCGCCTCGTGCACGCTCAAGGAATGGTTCACCAGCCTACAATGCCCTAGACAATCTAGACTACATGCATGAACGAAATAAACATGCAGATACATGATCATGATTAAAAAGCTAACATTCTCCTCCTTAATCTTGATCCTTCACTTGTGACGCAGTTTCAGAGAAGAGCCGGCTCGTCCTCGACACCGAGCAGTGCCTTCTCCTCGTTGTCCTTCTTCTTCTCCGGACACTCCCAAGCAAAGTACCCAAAATCATCACAGTTATAGCATTGTACCTCGCTCTTGTCTCTGTGCCCTCCACCGCGGCCATGTCCGCGGCCACGGCCACGTCCACCACGGCCGCGTCCTCATGATGAGTCATGCCCTCTCGCCATGAGGAGCTGCTCTTCTTCACGTGTCGTCTCCCGCCCCGTGACGAGCTCCTCATGCGCCTTGAGTGAACCAATGGCCTCCTCCATGGCCATCTTGTTGGTGTCGCCGAACAACGCAATCGATGACGCAACGTGGATGAACTTGTTGGAGATGGCTCGAAGTAGCTTCTTCACGATGTACTTCTCCTCCATCGTATCACCAAGCTCATGGATGCGCCCCACGAGCGTCGCGAACGTCACCGCGAAATCATCCATGGACTCTGCATCACCCATCTTGAGGCCATCAAATTCTGAGCGCAAGGATTGAATCCTCGCCTCTCGGACGCACTCAACGCCAACGTGCATGGAGCGTAGCGCCTCCCACACATCGGCGGCGGTCTCCTTCTCCGCAACGCGCAACAGCGTCGTGTCGTCGATCGACTGGGAGATGATCGTCATGGCCATCTCCTCCTTGCCCTTGTCGACCTCCGAGGCCGACGCCTCGCGATCAACGACCCCCCACGCGCCATTGACGCGCAAGAGGTACTTCATCCTCATCGCCCACGCTGCGTGGTTCGTCCTCGTGAGCAGCGGGAACGGGAGCTTCCCCGCCGCTGTCGTCGCCGCCGCCGCGGCAGCCGCCATCGCCGCCGAGTCGCTCGGCACCAATGCTCCACTCGCTGAAGAATCACGCGGCATCGTCTTCGTCATCACCTGGCGCTGATACCAATTGTTGGAGCTGACTCTCTCAGCCCCTCACCTTCTCTCTTGGTTGCTTCTCACAACACACACACACACAAGACGATGGAGACACATGAAACTTGGTGACGTGCTGTTTCACACAGCCAGCCGTCTTTTCTTCTCTCTATATTTCTCCACTGGAAGCAAACATGATTACAAGTTAAATAGAACAGGCACACACACAGCCCAGCCACCATACTCGGCAACTAACGCGACTAACACATGCACCCACTAACTACATGCACGCCAATGCTTGGCCCTTGCGCAACGTCCTCACAATGGCCTCATAACCCGGCCAACAAAACGTGCATGCATCAACTACTAATCCTGATCCATTTGGCTACTTGACTACCAACTCTAGGACTGGTTCACAGGTTGTCCTCCACCTCCTCGTACGTGTCGTATCACACGACATTATTGCATGGCTTCACGCCTTGCGCTCCGGCCACGTTGCACGACCGGCTCGGCATCTCGCCTCGTGCACGCTCAAGGAAAGGTTCACCTGCCTACAATGCCCTAGACAATCTAGACTACATGCATGAATGAAATAAACATGCAGATACATGATCAAGATTAAAAAGCTAACATTCTCCTCCTTAATCTTGATCCTTCACTTGTGACACAATTTCAGAGAAGAGCAGGCTCGTCCTCGACACCGAGCAGTGCCTTCTCCTCGTTGTCCTTCTTCTTCTTCGGACACTCCCAAGCAAAGTGCCCAAAGTCATCACAATTATAGCACTGTACCTCGCTCTTGTCTCTGCGCCCTCCACCGCGGCCATGTCCGCGGCCACGGCCACGTCCACCACAGTCGCGTCCTCGTGATGAGTCATGCCACTACAAAAAAATACACTTCCGTGATGATACGTGTTTGTCACAGTAGGTCGCATTTTCTGTCATGCATGTACATCCATGACGATTTTATGACAGAATCAAGGTAGTCATACCTGTGCTGTTGTAGAAGTGTTCCATGACATTACCAAAATTATGATCACGGAAGTGTCCACTTCCATGACGATAAATCACGCGTCACAGAAGTGCTTTCGTCAAGGGTGACCGACACATGGCATCCACCGTAACGGAACGCCGTTATGCTATCGGGTCGGGTTTTGGATCCGATAACCCGTTAACAGTCCCGACGAATGGGGATTTTCCACATGTAAAATCATCATTGGCTAGAAGAGACACGTGCCAGGTCCACGTTGGCACAGGTGTCACTCATCCAATGGGCGAGACGCGCCTATGATATGTTGACACGTGGACCGGCCGATCAAGTTTAAATGGGCCGGCCCAACTGAAGGCCCACAAGATTTTGCGGACCATAATGGGCCGGCCCAGCTAAAGGCCCACGAGATTTTGCGGACCATAATGGGCTGGCCCAGCTAAAGGCCCACAAGATTTTGCGGGCCATAATGGGCCGACCCAGGTAAAGGCCCAAAAGATTTTTGTGTGCCATAATGGGCCGGCACAGGTAAAGGCCCACAAGATTCTTGTGGATCATAATGGGTCGGCCCAGCTAAAGGCCCACGAGATTTCTACCCCTATAACCATCAAAGATCGTTGAAGTAGCTAATTCCTCTAAATAGGAGGCGTTGAGAACAAAGAAATTATTGGAGCTATCGGTCGACCGTTTCATTTCATTTTCTATTATATTAGAGTTTTCCTTTTTCTTCGGCAAGTAAAGGGGGTTCTAATATATATTGGTTGTGCTCGAAATGGTTGTGCTCGAAAGGCAGTTATGAATCGATTGACTAATCCAATTCCAATATCTTGATTTCGCGCGGGTCTGGAGAAAGCAGCAATCAATAGGACTTTCCTAATCCTCCCTTCCTTTCAGGAAGAACGTGAAATTCTTTTTCCTTAAATGGGAGCAGTGGGGGATAGGGTCAAAATTGAAGTAAGTCGTTATGATTCAAGCAAGGGACGGTAATTCCAGAGGAATCATTACCGCAAGGCATAGAGGGGGAGGCTAGGGGAGCAAATGGGATTAGAGACCCCAGTAGTCCTAGCCGTAAACGATGGATACTAGGTGCTCGATAGATTCAATGAGTTCTTGCCAATAACCACGGCCGCTGATTAGTTCGTGAACTTGGAGGATTACGTGATTCGTCCTGTCTCAATAGAATCTTTTCCTTCTTTCTTTTGTCTATGATCTATTTTGGAAATCCTTTTTTTGTTTAGACTGTTTTTTGTTTATGAGATGTCTGGAATTACCGTATCAGGCTGCCTGTTTCCTTGTAGTTGGATCTCCCACTTTTTGGAATGTTCCAAATTCCACTTGAGCATCCAAATCTGGATCAATACCAGCAAAAACAGAAATCCAAAAAGGGTTTCTATTTAATGATGAAATTAAAATGGATAAATAGAAAAGGCTTTTTGGATTTTTTTCAAAATTTCTAGAATGAAAGAAGCTTTTTTTATTCTTTTAGTTACTGATTTTTTTGTTGGATTTCACTCCACCCAAAAAAGATACCTCAAAATACTTCAATTGGTACGCGCAAGAAATAGGCCAATTCGGCAGCTTTTTGTTCAATTTCTCGGGCTGACGCCAAATATTCCATCCAAAAAAACCGTATTTTGACTTTGCTTCAACTATATCAACTGCCGACATTAATGGGCCGACCTAGCTGTAGGCCCACAAGATTTTGAGGACCCTAGTAGGTCGGCCCATTAACTGGTCTCATGTTTTGGGCCAAATGCCGGCTCATATTTGATCCGGTCCATTAATGGCCTGCCACGCTCCGGGCCTAATAGTGGCACATATGAGATCCGACCCGTTAAAAGCCTACCACGTTCTGGGCCAAATTACGGCCCAGATCAAGTCCGACCTTTTAAGAGGCTTTGGGCTCAATTATGGCACATATCAGATTCGGCCCGTCAACTGGACACTATGCTTTTGGGCCCACTTGCTAAAGGCCCACTTAGTAATTCGGCCTGATATTAGTTTTGGCCTGTTAAGGGCCCGTTTAACATTTTGGCCCTATATTAATTTCGGCCTATTAAAAGCCTGTCATATAGTTGGGCCTAACTACGGCCCGATTTGCATCCGTCCTGGTCGCAGCTGATATCTGATTGGGCCAAACAAGGACCGAGACAATTTTGGCCTGTTAAAAGCCCGTGATTTGATTCGCACAATCATGGGACGGGTTCATTTCGGGTTGCTGCCGGCCCGTGAGCTTTTCGGCACGTTTCAGGCCCAACCTACATCGTGATTGCATGACGTCCCGATTATGTATCGTAATTTTACGGTTTGGCCGGTTTACTGCGATGACAGGATATATATACAGTAAAATAACTGCAGCATCATGAATAAGGAAAAATCTAGACTATACAATAAAGAAATTACGGCATATTACATCCACTGGGCATCAAAGTTCGCCACTATGATAATAAAGCACAAGCAGACAGCAAATTACATACACTGGGCATCAAAGATCGCCACCAGTGCAAATAAACATGCCGACAAAATAATATACAAAACTGACAACACTTCAATAGAGTTCAAGAAAGGTTAGCCCTGCTGGGGAGCTGCAGCATAAGCAGCTAAGCAAGATGATGAGACTGCGCTTGTTCAACACTTATATCTTCCTCACTCTGAAAGATAAACGAGCAGACAGATGACAGGTTTTGCACAGAAAAGTATCAGTGCCGACAATTCATCACATTTCTTACTGACGAATAAAGTGACACGGTTTAAAATTGCATTAACACAATATGGTATTGTTCAGGTCAAGACATGGCAGGAAATGACATTGCGAAGGAGTTGGCAGCTTCACGACACCACTGGATTACAGATTAAGAACTCATAAGTATCAATGTTAGTGTGCTGTCAATTTATACCATTTCAGATTGGCAAATAAAGAGACGGTTTAAATAATAGTAGAATGATATGACATTGTTCATAGTTAAGACATTGCAGAATATGACATTGTGCTGTAGTGGGTAGGTTCACCACACCACTGGATTACGGATGAAGAACAGAAGCATACATGCAATGCAAAAGAAAATCACTTGCTCTGTATAGTTTAATTTACATGGTATGAAGAAGGAACTTGGTTGTACAACTGAACACTTAAATTGAGAAAGGACAAACTTTTGTTTATGAACTACATAATAAACTTTAAACAAGCAATTAGATGCAAACACCAAAAATAAACAGCTATTGCAGTCATGCCTAACCAAATACATACAACAAAGTTTGAAGGCTTGAGATGGACAAACTTACATTATTGGTGAAAACAGGCTCTATAAAGGCCTTGTCCATGTTGATGGGGGGGGGGGCAATTCAAGAAGTTTACCACAGAATTTTCTTCAAAAGCATCGCCTTTATTCTACATTTTGTTAAGAGTAAATATAGATGTGATAATATACGAAAAATGGAGAATATTTAAGATAGGATGAAGAGTGATGCTACATAACCAAGTAGTTATAAATGTAAGTGCAGCGATAGAGGCAAAAGGTACAACCAAGAGCAATGCACAGCTAAACTTCTTCAGTACCAACCTTATGGTAAGAGTAAATATAAATCTGATGTGTAGAAAATGGAGGAAAAAGGAAAATAAGCTGCAGAGTGATGGTGCATGAACAACTACCTGTCATTATAAGTACACTGATAAAGGACATCATGTACTTATAAGAACAATGCAGAGCTAAAAAAACATTGGCATTGGATATATTCTACACTAATGTAACCATTCATACAGATCAGATAATTTGGAGCGAACAATTGATAAGCAAGCTATCATGCATACTGTTGTCACATAATGAACCAGGTATGTACACAAGTACAGTGATACAGGACAACAGGTACTAACAAGAGCAAAGCAACGGGCAACATATTTGCGATATCCAGTCGTTCTTGTCAAACTGGAATTCTTCTTCGAGTAGATTTCCTGCAAAAAAGATCCATAAGGCACATGCGGAAAAGTAGAAGTTCAAATTGTCATGTGATTTCATAGACAGTACCTCATCCTGGAAATGAGACCAGTGCATAACAAGGTTTTTCCATTCAATGTCTTCTAAATTTATCATAGGAGACTTCACCGGAAATTCGTTTATAGACTTGCCATCAAAGTGTGTTTTCCTCAGGTAACACCGATACTGCTGCAATGCTTCCTTGAAAAGCACAAGCAAGCTTTGCTCGTCATGACTATCCAGATTGACCCTCGCCTAGTTACAACAATGTAATGTAAATCATTGATGTATTCAATCAGCAGAAAACAGTAAAATAATAACCATGAATAATAGCACTTACACGTAAGTTGGACAGGAAGAAGTGAAAATGGTGTGTGTCTTCACAATAATCTTCCCATGATGGGAATATATGCACGTAGTCCCTAACAACATTGAAAGCATTGTCTTTTAAACTGGGAATAAATGGAATGGGGTTCCAATCTGCAGGAATTGGCCGTCTCTGCAGTTGGGATAGGTCTTCGGTCGGTGGACTTGGTGTACTTTTTGCTGGAGTGGGATTTTTCTGTGGTACAACTGGTGCTATGGCAAATGAAATCGGTATACCTTTTGCTGGAGTGCAGGTCCTGTGTGGTGGGGCTAGTGGTGTGGCCAGTGAAGTATGGGTACAGTCTGCTGCAGTCAGTCCTACGCTTTCCGTCACTGGTTGTACAACCAATATAAGTGGGGTGTTGTCTGATTTCTCCGGCACCACCACGTTTTTCAAGGACTTTGCTGGTGCTCCTTCAGGTTCGGCAATCACCCTCTTCCTTTTTGATGTCTGATGCACAAGAACAACATTTGAGTGGAAAAAACATGGTATGATGACAGATGGAATATGTATTGATAATGGATGGGCATGGCATCTCGACATATATGATGAGTAAACTAAGCAGATGGCGGTGCAACAAAGTAGAAGAAATGCAAGACAACATATGCAAGATACCCGCAATCAATAAAACATTGCCAAATTAGAACAGGCACCTTGATGGGTGAACAGGACAGGCCATCTGCCTTTGACTCCTCGAGGTTAGAATAGTCATTAGGATCATATTCTGAACAAGAATCAACAGGTGGGGAGCGTATGAGTTTCATTGCATCCAGAATGGCACTCAATGCCTTGGTGCTAATTTTGTAAGTCATTGCAGTGTTTACTTCAAGAGTGGACTGCTGCTAGTGCGACACAAAGCAGCTACACAGATCATAGTGTAGATATAACGGGAAAACCTTAAGCATCAGAGTAAAATCAGCAAAGTGGAACTTGTTGGAATATATGTGCTGGTATTGCCGGTACGGCTAGAAAGGCTTCGGATACCAGCTCTCTTCAAGTGAAGGTGCGGTACTGTTAATATCAGTGTAACTCTCAAAGGCGACACAGCTCCCCGAATTTCCTTGCTATTCTTATAGGATTCAAGTGGGCAGGCCACTGATGTCTACTACACAACCTTCTTCTTGTAGACGTTGTTGGGCCTCCAAGTGCAGAGGTTTGTAGGACAATAGCAAGTTTCCCTCAAGTGGATGACCTAAGGTTTATCAATCCGTAGGAGGCGTAGGACGAAGATGGTCTCTCTCAAGCAACCCTGCAACCAAATAACAAAGAGTCTCTTGTGTCCCCAACACACCCAATACAATGGTAAATTGTATAGGTGCACTACTTTGGCGAAGAGATGGTGATACAAGTGGTATATGGATAGTAGATAATAGTTTTTGTAATCTGAAAATATAAAAACAGCAAGGTCGAAAGTGATAAAAGTGAGCATAAACGGTATTGAAATGATATGAAACAAGGCCTAGGGTTCATACTTTCGCTAGTGTAAGTTCCCTCAACAATACTATCATAATTGGATCACATAACTATCCCTCAACATGCAACAAAGAGTCACTCCAAAGTCACTAATAGCGGAGAACGAACGAACAAATTATGGTAGGGTATAAAACCACCTCAAAGTTATTCTTTCCAATCAATCCGTTGGGCTATTCCAATAAGTGTCGCAAGCAGCCCTAGAGTTCGTACTAGAATAACACCTTAAGACACAAATCAACCAAAACCCTAATGTCACCTAGATACTCCAATGTCACCTCAAGTATCTGTGGGTATGATTATACGATATGCGTCACACAATCTCAGATTCATCTATTCAACCAACACAAAGGACCTCAAAGAGTTCCCCAAAGTTTCTACCGGAGAATCACGACGAAAACGTGTGCCAACCCCTATGCATAGGTTCATGGGCGGAACCCGCAAGTTGATCACCAAAACATATATCAAGTGAATCACGTGATATCCCATTGTCACCACAGATACGCACGACAAGACATACATCAAGTGTTCTCAAATCTTTAAAGACTCAATCCGATAAGATAACTCCAAAGGGAAAACTCAATTCATTACAAGAGAGAAGAGGGGGAGGAGAAACATAGGATCCAACTATAATAGCAAAGCTTGGGATACATCAAGATCGCATCATCTCAAGAACACGAGAGAGAGAGAGATCAAACACATAGCTACTGGTACATACCCTCAGCCCCGAGGGAGAACTACTCCCTCCTCGTCATGGAGAGCACCGAGATGATGAAGATGGTCACCGGAGAGAGATTGCCCCCTCCGGCAGGGTGCCGGAACGGGTCTAGATTGGCTTTCGGTGGCTACGGAGGCTTCTGGCGGCGGAACTCCCGATCTATTGTGCTCTCCGATGTTTTTAGGGTATATGGAGATATATAGGCGGAAGAAGTACGTCAGGGGGGCCACGAGGGGCTCACGAGGGTGGAGGGCGCGCCCAAGGGGGGTGGGCGCGCCCCCGTGCCTCGTGACCTCCTCGCAGATCCCCTGACGTGCACTCCAAGTCTTCTGGGCTTCTTTCCTTCCAAAAACGAGTTTCGTGAAGTTTCAGGTCAATTGGACTCAGTTTGATTTTCCTTTTCTTCGAAACCCTAAAACAGGGTAAAAACAGAAAATGGCACTGGGCTATGGGTTAATAGGTTAGTCCCAAAATTGATATAAAAGTGTATAATAAAGCCCATAAACATTCAAAATAGTAGATAATATAGCATGAAGCAATCAAAAATTATAGATACGTTGGAGACGTATCAGCATCCCCAAGCTTAATTCCTACTCGTCCTCGAGTAGGTAAATGATAAAAACAGAATTTTTGATGCGGAGTGCTACTTAGCATAATTTCAATGTAATTCTTCTTAATTGTGGCATGAATATTCAGATTCATAAGATTCAAGACAAAAGTTCATATTGACATAAAAATAATAATACTTCAAGCATACTAACTAAGCAATTATGTCTTCTCAAAATAACATGGCCAAAGAAGGCTATCCCTACAAAATCATATAGTCTGGCTATGCTCCATCTTCACCACACAACGTATTTAAATCATGCACAACCCCGATGACAAGCCAAGCAATTGTTTCATACTTTTGATGTTCTCAAACTTTTTCAATCTTCACGCAATACATGAGCATGAGCCATGGACATAGCACTATAGGTGGAATAGAATGGTGGCTATGGAGAAGACAAAAAGGAGAAGATAGTCTCACATCAACTAGGCGTATCAACGGGCTATGGAGATGCCCATCAATAGATATCAATGAGAGTGAGTAGGGATTGCCATGCAACGGATGCACTAGAGCTATAAGTGTATGAAAGCTCAACAAAAGAAACTAAGTGGGTGTGCATCCAACTCGCTTGCTCACGAAGACCTAGGGCATTTTGACGAAGCACATCATTGGAATATACAAGACAAGTTCTATAATGAAAGATTCCCACTAGTATATGAAAGTGACAACATAGGAGACTCTCTATCATGAAGATCATGGTGCTACTTTGAAGCACAAGTGTGGTAAAAGGATAGTAGCATTGCCCCTTCTCTCTTTTTCTCTCATTTTTTATTTTTTTATTTTATTTTTTTATTTGGGCCTTCTCTTTTTTATGGCCTCTTTTTTTTGGGCTTCTTTGGCCTCTTTTATTTATTTATTTATTTTCGTCCGGAGTCTCATCCCGACTTATGGGGGAATCATAGTCTCCATCATCCTTGCCTCACTGGGACAATGCTCTAATAATGATGACCATCACACTTTCATTTACTTATAACTCAAGAATTACAACTCGATACTAAGAACAAGATATGACTCTATATGAATGCCTCTGGCGGTGTACCGGGATGTGCAATGACTCATGAGTGACATGTATGAAAGAATTATGAACGGTGGCTTTGCCACAAATACGATGTCAACTACATGATCATGCAAAGCAATATGACAATGATGAAGGGTGTCATAAACGGAACGGTGGAAAGTTGCATGGCAATATATCTCGGACTGGCTATGGAAATGCCATAGTAGGTAGGTATGGTGGCTGTTTTGAGGAAGGTATATGATGGGTTTATGGTACCAGCGAAAGTTGCGCGTTACTAGAGAGGCTAGCAATGGTGGAAGGGTGAGAGTGCGTATAATCCATGGACTCAACATTAGTCATAAAGAACTCACATACTTATTGCAAAAATCTATTAGTTATCGGAACAAAGTACTACGCACATGCTCCTAGGGGGATAGATTGGTAGGAAAAGACCATCGCTCGTCCCCGACCGCCACTCATAAGGAAGACAATCAATAAATAAATCATGCTCCGACTTCATCACATAACGGTTCACCATACGTGCATGCTACGGGAATCACAAGCTTCAACACAAGTATTTCTCAAATTCACAACTACTCAACTAGCATGACTTTAATATCACCATCTCCATATCTCAAAACAATTATCAAGTATCAAACTTATCATAGTATTCAACACACTCATAAGAGAATTTTATTATTCTTGAATACCTAGCATATTAGGATTTTAAGCAAATTACCATGCTATTTAAGACTCTCAAAATAATCTAAGTGAAGCATGAGAGTTCATCTATTTCTTCAAAATAAAACTACCACCATGCTCTAAAAGATATAAGTGAAGCACTAGAGAAAATGACAAACTACTCCGAAAGATATAAGTGAAGATCAATGCGTAGTCAAATAATTATGCAACTATATGAAGACTCTCTCTCATTTAATAATTTCCATCTTGATAATTTATTCAAAAAGCAAGCAAATCAAAATAAAATGACATCTAAAAATGGCAAACATCATGTGAAGAAGCAAAAACTTAGGATCAACCGATACTAACCGATAGTTGTTGAAGAAGAAAGGTGGGATGCCAACCGGGGCATCCCCAAGCTTAGATGCTTGAGACTTCTTGAAATATTATCTTGGGTGCCTTGGGAATCCCCAAGCTTGAGCTTTTGTGTCTCCTTAATTCCTCTCATATCACGGTCTCCCTAAATCTCAAAAGCTTCATCCACACAAAACTCAGCAAGGACTCGTGAGATAAGTTAGTATAAACCATTGCCAAAACCTTATCATACTCTACTATAGAAAATCACTAAAATTATTATTCAACATTGAATACTAAAGGCCTATGCATATTTAATAGTCCTATCCTCAAATAGAATCATTAAAGAAGCAAACATATGCAAACAATGCAAACATAACAGCAATCTGCCTAAACAGGACAGTCTGTAAAGAATGCTGCAACATCCATACTTCCCTAGCTCCAAAAATTACGAAAGAAAACTCCCACTGTAGTAAATTTATCATAGCTTAATATGCAAAAGGTTTCAACATTTTATCACATTCTGAATTTTCTAGGGAATTATTGCAACAGCGGTAAACTTTCTGTTTTCAAACAGCAACATGTGGACTTGTAACATAGGCATAGTAAAGGCTATCAATGCCAATTTTATTGAAATAAAATATGCAAAACATTGTTCTAAATATCAGAAAGCAAATCCTAACAAAATAAATTGACGCTCCAAGCAAAACACATATCATGTGGTGAATAAAAATATAGCTCCAAGTAAAGTTACCGATGAACGAAGACGAAAGAGGGGATGCCTTCCAGGGCATCCCCAAGCTTAGGATCTTGGCTATCCTTGAATATTACCTTGGGGTGACTTGGACATCCAAAATCTTAGGCTCTTGCCACTCCTTATTCCATAGTCCATCGAATCATTAACCAAAACTTGAAAACTTCACAACACAAAACTTAACAGAAAACTCGTAAGCTCCGTTAGCGAAAGAAAACCAAACACAACTTCAAGGTACTGTAATGAACTCATTTTTTATTTATATTGGTGTTAAAAATACTGTATTCCAAATTCTCTATGGTTTATAAACTATTTTACTAGCCATAGATTCATCAAAATAAGCAAACAACACAATGAAAACAGAATCTGTCAAAAACAGAATAGTCTGTAGTAATCTGGATCAAACGTATACTTCTGGAACTCATAAAATTCTCAAATAAATTTCTGGACCTGACTAATTTATCTATTAATCATCTGCAAAAAGAATTAACTAAATATAACTCTCCAAATAAAAATGGCAGCAATTCTCGTGAGCGCTAAAGTTTCTATTTTTTACAGCATGATCACAAAGACTTCCCCCAAGTCTTCCCAAAGGTTCTACTTGGCACAAACACTAATTTAAAAGCATAAAACCACATCTAAACATAGGCTAGATGAATTATTTATTACTAAACAGAAACAAAAAGCAAGGAACAAAAATAAAATTGGGTTGCCTCCCAACAAGCGCTATCGTTTAATGCCCCTAGCTAGGCATGATGATTTCAATGATGCTCACATAAAGGATAAGAATTGTAACATAAAGAGAGCATCGTAAAGAATATTACTAGCACATTTAAGTCTAACCCACTTCCTATGCATAGGGATTTTGTGAGCAAACAACTTGTGGGAACAATAATCAACTAGCATAGGAGGGCAAAACAAGCATAACTTCATAACTTTAAGCACATAGAGAGAAAACTTGATATTATTGCAATTCCTACAAGCATATATTCCTCCCTCATAATAATTTTCAGTAGCATCATGAATGAATTCAACAATATAACCAACACATAAAGCATTCTTTTCATGATCTACAAGCATAGAAAATTTACTACTCTCCACATAAGCAAAATTCTTCTCATGAATAATAGTGGGAGCAAACTCAACAAAATAACTATCATGTGATTGAAAATTAAGATCAAGATGACAAGTCTCTTGGTTATCATTATTCTTTAAAGCATACGTGTCATCACAATAATCATCATAGATAAGAGGCATGCTTTTATCATAATAAATTCGCTCATCAAAACTTGGGGGACAAAAAATATCATCTTCATCAAACATAGCTTCCCCAAGCTTGTGGCTTTGCATATCATTAGCATCATGGATATTCAAGGAATTCATACTAACAACATTGCAATCATGCTCATCATTCAAATATCTAGTGCCAAACATTTTATAGATTTCTTCTTCTAGCACTTGAGCACAATTATCCATTCCATCATACTCACGAAAGATATTAAAAAGGTGAAGCGTATAAGACAAACTCAATTCCATTTTTTTGTAATTTTATTTTATAAACTAAACTAGTGATAAAATAAGAAACTAAAAGACTCGATTGCAAGATCTAAAGATATACCTTCAAGCGCTAGCCTTCCCAGCAACGGCGCCAGAAAAGAGCTTGATGTCTACTACACAACCTTCTTCTTGTAGACGTTGTTGGGCCTCCAAGTGCAGAGGTTTGTAGGACAATAGCAAATTTCCCTCAAGTGGATGACCTAAGGTTTATCAATCCGTAGGAGGCGTAGGATAAAGATGGTCTCTCTCAAGCAACCCAGCAACCAAATAACAAAGAATCTCTTGTGTCCCCAACACACCCAATACAATGGTAAATTGTATAGGTGCACTAGTTCGGCGAAGATATGGTGGTACAAGTGGTATATGGATAGTAGATAATAGTTTTTGTAATCTGGAAATATAAAAACAGCAAGGTAGAAAGTGATAAAAGTGAGCATAAACGGTATGCAATGATAGGAAACAAGGCCTAGGGTTCATACTTTCGCTAGTGTAAGTTCCCTCAACAATAATATCATAATTGGATCACATAACTATCCCTCAACATGCAACAAAGAGTCACTCCAAAGTCACTAATAGCGGAGAACGAACGAAGAGATTATGGTAGGGTACGAAACCACCTCAAAGTTATTCTTTCCAATCAATCCGTTGGGCTATTCCTATAAGTGTCACAAACAGCCCTAGAGTTCGTACTAGAATAACACCTTAAGACACAAATCAACCAAAACCCTAATGTCACCTAGATACTCCAATGTCACCTCAAGTATCTGTGGGTATGATTATACGATATGCATCACACAATCTCAGATTCATCTATTCAACCAACACAAAGGACCTCAAAGAGTTCCGCAAAGTTTCTACCGGAGAATCACGACGAAAACGTGTGCCAACCCCTATGCATAGATTCATGGGCGGAACCCGCAAGTTGATCACCAAAACACACATCAAGTGAATCACGTGATATCCCATTGTCACCACAGATACGCACGGCAAGACATACATCAAGTGTTCTCAAATCTTTAAAGACTCAATCCGATAAGATAACTCCAAAGGGAAAACTCAATTCATTACAAGAGAGAAGAGGGGGAGGAGAAACATAGGATCCAACTATAATAGCAAAGCTCGCGATACATCAAGATTGTATCATCTCAAGAACACGAGAGAGAGAGCTCAAACACATAGTTACTGGTACATACCCTCAGCCCCGAGGGAGAACTACTCCCTCCTCGTCATGGAGAGCACCGGGATGATGAATATGGCCACCGGAGAGAGATTACCCCCTCCGGCAGGGTGCCGGAACGGGTCTAGATTGGCTTTTGGTGGCTACAGAGCCTTCTGGCGTCGGAACTCCCGATCTATTGTGCTCTCCGATGTTTTTAGGGTATATGGAGATATATAGGCGGAAGAAGTACGTCAGGGGGGCCACGAGGGGCTCACCAGGGTGGAGGGCGCGCCCAGGGGGGTGGGCGCGCCCCCTGCCTCGTGACCTCCTCGCAGATCCCCCGACATGCACTCCAATTCTTCTGGGCTTCTTTCCTTCCAAAAATGAGTTCCGTGAAGTTTCAGGTCAATTGGACTCCGTTTGATTTTCCTTTTCTTCGAAACCCTAGAACAGGGTAAAAACAGAAACTGGCACTGGGCTCTGGGTTAATAGGTTAGTCCCAAAAATGATATAAAAGTGTATAATAAAGGCCATAAACATTCAAAATAGTAGATAATATAGCATGGAGCAATCAAAAATTATAGATACGTTGGAGACGTATCAACCACTACAAATCCTATTCCTATGTTTACAAGATCCTACGAATCAAAGAAGCTCAAAGTGTCCATCACAACCGACCGTATAGACCTCTACACTGCAAATGTCCCTACTCATCTTCAGTACAAGGAACATACTGTACTACTATCATACTCCCTATGTTCCAAAATATAAGTCTTCGTAGAGATTTCCACTATGGATCACATACAGATGTATCCAGATACATTTTAGAGTGTAGATTCACCCATTTTGCTCCATATGTAGTCCATGGTGGAATCTATACAAAGACTTGTATTTAGGAACGGAGAGACTACATATTAAAGAAGAACGGAAGAGGAACATGGTAAAGAAGAGCAAGCAGATTTTGGATAATAAAATGTTGGTTGCGCAGTGCCCACACATGATGAACCAGAGCGCATTAAGAATGCAACTCCTAGCTGTCTCTCGACCATTTCAGACGGTTGGATGAAGATCCTACATCTCCTAACCCTTCTTCTTCCTCGTCTTTGATTCTTTCCATACAGAACACCGCACGGGCTGCCGGTCGGACCACCGGCCCCCACCGCCTGTGTTCCTCCGCCACCCCCATCCCCCACCCCCGCCCCAACCCCCACCCGCGTCGAGTTTTCTTCATTTGGCGAGGCCCCACAACCACCCGAGCCCCTTCGATCGCACCGGCGAACTCCGGCGAGCTCTGAAAAATCGACTGACCCAGTTTTGAAATTTAGTATACTATGATTTAATTAGTGTGGAATATAAAAGGAGAAAACCATAAGCATTGGGAGTATAGTGTTGAGCGTGCCATGGTGGATCTGAAGGTGCAAACCGGACAAAGGCAACTTCGCAACCAAGAAAAGAAATCAGAGTAAAGCAGTGGCGATCTAATTTCTTGCTGCGATAAATAAGTTGAGCAGATACGGAAGAGTACCGCCTCTGGTGCGGCGCAGTGTACGCATCTGCTGAGAATTTGACGGTGCTGCAGTAGCGATGGCTGTCGGCGGCGTGGAAGCAGATCTAGGAGGGTAGATGGTGGCGGCGGGGCGCGGTGGACGAGACGGTCGTAGGAGCAGCGTCGACAAGGTGGACAACGGCGGGGATGAAGCGAGAGGACGGGATTCAAGGATCCCGGTCTGAAGCCGTGGATGAGAGAGGTCGATCCCTTGTAATGGACGGCGGCTGATGTCTACTACACAACCTTCTTCTTGTAGACATTGTTGGGCCTCCAAGTGCAGAGGTTTGTAGGACAGTAGCAAATTTCCCTCAAGTGGATGACCTAAGGTTTATCAATCCGTACGAGGCGTATGATGAAGATGGTCTCTCTCAAGCAACCCTGCAACCAAATAACAAAGAGTCTCTTGTGTCCCCAACACACCCAATACAATGGTAAATTGTATAGGTGCACTAGTTCGGCGAAGAGATGGTGGTACAAGTGGTATATGGATAGTAGATAAAGGTATTTGTAATCTGAAAATATAAAAACAGCAAGGTAACTAATGATAAAAGTGAGCGTAAACGGTATTGCAATGCGTGGAAATAAGGCCTAGGGTTCATACTTTCACTAGTGTAAGTCCTCTCAACAATACTAACATAATTGGATCATAAAACTATCCCTCAACATGCAACAAAGAGTCACTCCAAAGTCACTAATAGCGGAGAATGAACGAAGAGATTATGGTAGGGTACGAAACCACCTCAAAGTTATTCTTTCCAATCAATTCGTTGGGCTATTCCTATAAGTGCCACAAACAGCCCTAGAGTTCGTACTAGAATAACACCTTAAGACACAAATCAACCAAAATCCTAATGTCACCTAGATACTCCAATGTTACCACAAGTATCCGTGGGTATGATTATACGATATGTGTCACACAATCTCAGATTCATGTATTCAACCAACACATAGAACCTCAAAGAGTGCCCCAAAGTTTCTACCGGAGAATCACGATGAAAACATGTGCCAACCCCTATGTATAGGTTCATGGGAGGAACCCTCAAGTTGATCACCAAAACATACATCAAGTGAATCAATAGAATACCCCATTCTCACCACGGGTATCCCACGCAAGACATACATCAAGTGTTCTCAAATCTTTAAAGACTCAATCCGATAAGATAACTCCAAAGGGGAAACTCAATTCATTACAAGAGAGTAGAGGGGGAGGAGAAACATAAGATCCAACTATAATAGCAAAGCTCGCGATACATCAAGATCGTGCCAAATCAAGAACACGAGAGAGAGAGAGAGAGAGAGAGAGAGAGAGAGAGAGAGATCAAACACATAGCTACTGGTACATACCCTTAGCCCCGAGGGAGAACTACTCCCACCTCGTCATGGAGAGCACCAGGATGATGAAGATGGCCACGGGAGAAGTATTCCCCCTCCGTCAGGGTGCCGGAACGGGTCTAGATTGGCTTTCAGTGGCTACGGAGGCTTCTGGCGGCGGAACTCCCGATCTATTCTGCTCACCGATGTTTTTAGGGTATATGGAGATATATAGGCGGAAGAAGTACGTCAGGCGGCCACGAGGGGCTCACGAGGGTGGAGGGCACGCCCAGGGGGGTGGGTGCGCCCCCTGCCTCGTGACCTCCTCGCAGATCCCCCAACGTGCACTCAAGTCTTCGGTGCTTCTTTCCTTCCAAAGATGAGTTCCGTGAAGTTTCAGGTCAATTGGACTCCGTTTGGTTTTCCTTTTCTTCAAAGGAACAATTGCATTTTTACCCCTAGTTGGTTCCTACCCACGGGTTTTGCCCTTACTTTTCAAGCTTGCTCAGTTTTGCCCTTACTTTTTCCATCAAGGTCCCTCGAATGCCCTTTGACCGTTTGACCAAAACTTTGAAAATTCATAACTAATTCATACAAACTCAGAAAAATGCAAATAAGATATCAAAATGTTCAGATAAACATTACCTTTATGGGCATATCATTTGCATTCAGGACAAAAGCATCGTTTAAACTACCCAAGGTAATTAATGTTATAAACATTATTAAAAATAAATAGGTATAAACAATATTTTTTTCATGAATAAAAATTACATGCAAATGTAGGTGATGTTTTCTGAACATCCTGATAACTTATTTGCATTTTTCTGAGTTTGTATCAACTTGTTATGAATTTTCTGACAACTTTGACCATTATTATGAAACTTCATAACAAGTTGATACGAACTCAGGAAAATGCAAATAAGGTATCAGGATGTTCATAAAACATCACCTACATTTGCATATAATTTTTATTCACAAAAAAATATTGTTTATACCTATTTATTTTTAATAATGTTAATAACATTAATTACCTCGAGTATTTTAAACGATGCTTTTGTCCTGAATGCAAATGATATGCCCATAAAGGTAATGTTTATATGAATATTTTGATATCTTATTTGCATTTTTTTGAGTTCATATGAATTAGTTATGAATTTTCAAAGTTTTGGTCAAACGGTCAAAGGGCATTCGAGGAACCTCGATGGAAAAAGTAAGGGCAAAACTGAGCAAGCTCGAAAAGTAAGGGCAAAACCCGTGGGTAAGAACCAACTAGGGGTAAAAATGCAATTGTCCCTTCTTCAAAACCCTAAAACAGGGTAAAAATAGAAACTGGCACTGGGCTCTGGTATAATAGGTTAGTCCCAAAAATGATATAAAAGTGTATAATAAAGCCCATATTGCCCAAAACAGTAGATAATATAGCATGGAGCAATCAAAAATTATAGATACGTTGGAGACATATCAAGCATCCCCAAGCTTAATTCCTGCTCGTCCTCGAGTAGGTAAATGATAAAAAAGATAATTTTTGATGTGGAATGCTAGTTGGCATAATTTCAATGTAATTCTTCTTAATTGTGGTATGAATATTCAGATCCATAAGATTCAAGACAAAAGTTCATATTGGCATAGAAATAATAATACTTCAAGCATACTAACTAAGCAATTATGTCTTCTCAAAATAACATGGCCAAAGAAAGTTATCCCTACAAAATCATATAGTCTGGCTATGCTCCATCTTCACCACACAACATATTTAAATCATGCACAACCCCGATGACAAGCCAAGCAATTGTTTCATACTTTTGATGTTCTCAAACTTTTTCAATCTTCACGCAATACATGAGCGTGAGCCGTGGACATAGCACTATAGGTGGAATAGAATGGTGGTTGTGGAGAAGACAAAAAGGGAGAAGATTGTCTCACATCAACTAGGCGTATCAACGGGCTATGGAGATGCTCATCAATAGATATCAATGTACGTGAGTAGGGATTGCCATGCAACGGATGCACTAGAGCTATAAATGTATGAAAGCTCAAAAAGAAACTAAGTGGGTGTGCATCCAACTTGCTTGCTCACGAAGACCTAGGGCATTTTGAGGAAGCCCATCATTGGAATATACAAGACAAGTTCTATAATGAAAGATTCTCACTAGTATATGAAAGTGACAACATAGGAGACTCTCTATTATGAAGATCATGGTGCTACTTTGAAGCACAAGTGTGGTAAAATGATAGTAGCATTGCCCATTCTCTCTTTTTCTCTCATTTTTTTATTTTTTATTTTTATTTGGGCCTTTTCTCTCTTTTTTTGGCCTCTTTTATTTCTCTTTTTTTATTTGGTCTTCTTTGGCCTCTTTTATTTATTTGGGCTTCTTTGGCCTCTTTTTTTTCGTCCGGAGTCTCATCCCGACTTATGGGGGAATCATAGTCTCCATCATCCTTTCCTCACTGGGACAATGCTCTAATAATGATGATCATCACACTTTTATTTTTCTTACAACTCAACAATTAAAACTTGATACTTAGAACAAAATATGACTCTATATGAATGCCTCCGGCGGAGTACCGGGATGTGCAATGATGCATGAGTGACATGTATGAAAGAATTATGACCGGTGGCTTTGCCACAAATACAATGTCAACTACATGATCATGCTAAGCAATATGACAATGATGAAGCATGTCATAATAAACGGAACGGTGGAAAGTTGCATGGCAATATATCTCGGAATGGCTATGGAAATGCCGTAATAGGTACGTATGGTGGCTGTTTTGAGGAAGGTATATGGTGGGTGTATGATACCGGCGAAAGGTGCGCGGTATTAGAGAGGCTAGCAAAGGTGGAAGGGTGAGAGTTCTTATAATCCATGGACTAAAATTAGTCATAAAGAACTCATATACTTATTGCAAAAATCTACAAGTTATCAAAGCAAAGTATTACGCGCATGCTCCTAGGGGGATAGATTGGTAGGAAAATACCATCGCTCATCCCCGACTGCCACTCATAAGGAAGAATATCAATAAATAAATCATGCTCCGACTTCATCACATAACGGTTCACCATACGTGCATGCTGCGGGAATCACAAACTTCAACACAAGTATTTCTCAAATTCACAACTACTAAACTAGCATGACTCTAATATCACCGTCTCCATATCTCAAAACAATCATCAAGCATCAAACTTCTCTTAGTATTCAAAACACTCATAAGAGAATTTTATTATTAATCTTGTATACCTAGCATATTAGGATTTTAAGCAAATTACCATGCTATTTAAGACTCTCAAAATAATATAAGTGAAGCATGAGAGTTCATCTATTTCTTCAAAATAAAACTACCACCATGCTCTAAAAGGTATAAGTGAAGCACTAGAGCAAATGACAAACTACTCCGAGAAATATAAGTGAAGATCAATGATTAGCCGAATAATTATGCAACTATGTGAAGACTCTCTAACATTTAATAATTTCAGATCTTGGTACTTTATTCAAACAGCAAGCAAAACAAAATAAAATGACATTCTAAGAATAGCAAACATCATGTGAAGAAGCAAAAACTTAGGATCAACCGACACTAACCGATAGTTGTTGAAGAAGAAAGGTGGGATGCCAACCAGGGCCTCCCCAAGATTAGACGCTTGAGACTTCTTGAAATATTATCTTGGGGTGCCTTGGGCATCCCCAAGCTTGAGCTTTTGTGTCTCCTTAATTCCTCTCATATCACGGTCTCCCTAAATCTCAAAAGCTTCATCCACACAAAACTCAACAAGGACTCGTGAGATAAGTTAGTATAAACCATTGCCAAAACCTTATCATACTCTACTGTATCAAATCACTAAAAATTATTATTCAACATTTCATACTAAATGCCTCTGCGTATTTAATAGTCCTATCCTCAAATAGAATCATTAAAGAAGCAAACATATGCAAACAATGCAAACATAACAGCAATCTGCCTAAACAGGATAGTCTGTAAAGAATGCAGCAACATCCATACTTCCCTAGCTCCAAAAATTATGAAAGAAATTCCCACTGTAGTAAATTTATCATAGCTTCATATGCAAAAGGTTTAAACATTTTATCACATTCTGACTTTTCTAGGGAATTATTGCAACAGCGGTAAACTTTCTGTTTTCAAACAGCAACATGTGGACTTCTAAAATAGGCATAGTAAAGGCTATCAATGCCACTTTTATTGAAATAAAAGATGGAAAACATTGTTCTAAATAACAGCAAGCAAATACTAACAAAATAAATTGACGCTCCAAGCAAAACACATATCATGTGGTGAATAAAAATATAGCTCCAAGTAAAGTTACAGATGAACGAAGACGAAAGAGGGGATGCCTTCCGGGGCATCCCCAAGCTTAGGATTTTGGTTGTCCTTGAATATTACCTTGGAGTGCCTCGGGAATACCCAAGCTTAGGCTCTTGCCACTCCTTATTCCATACTCCATTGAATCCTTATCCAAAACTTGAAAACTTCACAACACAAAACTTAACAGAAAACTCGTAAGCTCCGTTAGTATAAGAAAATAAATCACCACTTCAAGGTACTGTAATGAACTTATTATTTATTTATATTGGCGTTAAACCTACTGTATTCCAACTTATCTATGGTTTATAAACTATTTTACTAGCCATAGATTCATCAAAATAAGTAAACAACACATGAAAAACAGAATCTGTCAAAAACAGAACAGTCTGTAGTAATCTGGATAAAACGTTTACTTCTGAACTCATAAAATTCTCAAATAAATTTCTGGACCTGAGGAATTTATCTATTAATCATCTTCAAAAAGAATTAACTAAATATCACTCTCCAAATAAAAATGGCAGCAGTTCTCGTGAGCGCTAAAGTTTCTGTTTTTTACAGCATGATCAACAAGACTTTCCCCAAGTCTTCCCAAAGGTTCTACTTGGCACAAAAACTAATTAAACACATAAAACCACATCTAAACAGAGTCTAGATGAATTATTTATTACTAAACAGGAGCAAAAAGCAAGGAACAAAAGTAAAGTTTGGTTGCCTCCCAACAAGCGTTATCGTGTAACGCCCCAAGCTAGCATGATGATTTCAATGATGCTCACATAAAGGATAAGAATTGTAACATAAAGAGAGCATCATAAATAATATTACTATCACATTTAAGTCCAACATACTTCCTATGCATAGGGATTTTGTGAGCAAACAACTTGTGGGAACAAGAATCAACTTGCATAGGAAGGTAAAACAAGGATAACTTCAAAATTTTAAGCACATGGAGAGGAAACTTGATATTATTGCAACTCCTACAAGCATATGTTCCTCCCTCATAATAATTTTCAGTAGCATCATGAACTAATTCAACAATATAACCAGCACCTAAAGCACTTTTCATGATCTACAAGCATAGAAATTTTATTACTCTCCACATGAGCAAAATTCTTCTCAATCGAAATAGTGGAAGCAAACTCAACAGAGTAACTATCATGGGATTGAAAATTGAAATAAAGATGACAAGTTTCATTGTTATTATTATTCTTTAAAGCATACGTGTCATCACAATAATCATCATAGATAGGAGGCATGCTTTCATCATATTAAATTTGCTCATCAAAACTTGGGGAACGAAAATTATCATCTTCATCAAACATAGCTTCCCCAAGCTTGTGGCTTTGCATATCATTAGCATCATGGATATTCAAGGAATTCATACTAACAACATTGTAATCATGCTCATCATTCAAATATTTAGTGCCAAACATTTTATAGATTTCTTCTTCTAGCACTTGAGCACAATTAGCCTTTCCATCATACTCATGAAAGATATTAAAAAGGTGAAGCGTATGAGACAAACTCAATTCCATATTTTTGTAGTTTTCTTTTATAAACTAAACTAGTGATAAAACAAGAAACTAAAAGACTCGATTGCAAGATCTAAAGATATACCTTCAAGGACTCACCTCCCCAGCAACGGCGCCAGAAAAGAGCTTGATGTCTACTACACAACCTTCTTCTTGTTGACGTTGTTGGGCCTCCAAGTGCAGAGGTTTGTAGGACAGTAGCAAATTTCCCTCAAGTGGATGACCTAAGGTTTATCAATCCGTAGGAGGCGTAGGATGAAGATGGTCTCTCTCAAGCAACCCTGCAACCAAATAACAAAGAGTCTCTTGTGTCCCCAACACACCCAATACAATGGTAAATTGTATAGGTGCACTAGTTCGGCGAAGAGATGGTGGTACAAGTGGTATATGGATAGTAGATAAAGGTATTTGTAATCTGAAAATACAAAAACAGCAAGGTAACTAATGATAAAAGTGAGCGTAAACGGTATTGCAATGCATGGAAATAAGGCCTAGGGTTCATACTTTCACTAGTGTAAGTCCTCTCAACAATACTAACATAATTGGATCATAAAACTATCCCTCAACATGCAACAAAGAGTCACTCCAAAGTCACTAATAGCGGAGAACGAACGAAGAGATTATGGTAGGGTATGAAACCACCTCAAAGTTATTCTTTCCAATCAATCTGTTGGGCTATTCCTATAAGTGCCACAAACAGCCCTAGAGTTCGTACTAGAATAACACCTTAAGACACAAATCAACCAAAACCATAATGTCACCTAGATACTCCAATGTCAGCTCAAGTATCCGTGGGTATGATTATACGATATGCATCACACAATCTTAGATTCATCAATTCAACCAACACATAGAACCTCAAACGGTGCCCCAAAGTTTCTACCAGAGAATCACGACGAAAACGTGTGCCAACCCCTATGCATAGGTTCATGGGCAGAACCTGCAAGTCGATCACCAAAACATACATCAAGTGAATCAATAGAATACCCCATTGTCACCACGGGTATCCCACGCAAGACATACATCAAGTGTTCTCAAATCTTTGAAGACTCAATCTGATAAGATAACTCCAAAGGGGAAACTCAATTCATTACAAGAGAGTAGAGGGGGAGGAGAAACATAAGATCCAACTATAATAGCAAAGCTCGCGATATATCAAGATCGTGCCAAATCAAGAACACGAGAGAGAGAGAGAGATCAAACACATGGCTACTGGTACATACCCTCAGCCCCGAGGGAGAACTACTCCCTCCTCGTCATGGAGAGCACCGGGATGATGAAGATGGCCACCGGAGAAGGATTCCCCCTCCTGCAGGGTGCCAGAACGGGTCTAGATTGTCTTTCGGTGGCTACGGAGGCTTCTAGTGGCGGAACTCCGAATCTATTTTGCTCACGGATGTTTTTAGGGTATATGGAGATATATAGGTGGAAGAAGTACGCCAGGGGGGCCACGAGGGGCTCACGAGGGTGGAGGGCGCGCCCAGGGGGGTGGGCACGCCCCCTGCCTCGTGACCTCCTCGCAGATCCCCCGACGTGCACTCCAAGTCCTCTGTGCTTCTTTCCTTCCAAAAAAGAGTTCCGTGAAGTTTCAGGTCAATTGGACTCCGTTTGGTTTTCCTTTTCTTCGAAACCCTAAAACAAGATAAAACAGAAACTGGCACTGGGCTCTGGGTTAATAGGTTAGTCCCAAAAATTATAGAAAAGTGTATAATAAAGCCCATATTGCCCAAGACAGTAGATAATATAGCATGGAGCAATCAAAAATTATAGATACGTTGGAGACGTATCAGCGGCGTCGGGGTATCAGCTCCGGCATGGTGGAGGAGGACGGCGGTGGATGGGGTGGCAGACGACGGCGGACGGAGGAGGGTGGGGTGGAGAGGGTGTTTTGGCGCTGTAACGCCCCGTATGTAACTTGCCATATTTGTATTCCAACTCTTGCCATTTTTGGCACTAAGTTATGATATTCCCTCGTGGTTGGGTTTTGTCTTCGTGTTGCTTTTGTCCATGTCATGCATCTCATATCATGTCATCATGTGCATCGCATTTGCACACGTGTTCGTCTCATGCATCCGAGCATTTTTCCCGTTGTCCGTTTTGCATTCTGGCACTCCTATGTCCTTTGGCGCCCCCTTTTGCCTCTTTTCATGTGCGGGTGTTAAACGCTCTCGGATTGGACCGAGACTTGCCAAGAGGCCTTGGTTCAATACCGGTAGACCGCCTGTCAAGTTTCGTGCCATTTCGACTTCGTTTGATACTCCAACGGTTAATCGAGGAACCGTAAAGGCCTCGCGTGTGTTGCAGCCCAACGCCCCTCCAAAGTGGCCCAAAACCCAGCTAAACCCCCTCCATCCTCTCGGTCGTTCGATCACGATCGCGTGGCCAAAAACCGCACCTCATTTGGAATCTCCTAGCTCCCTCTACCTATAAATATATGCCCCCTCCGAAAATCTCGGGTCCAAACCCTAGCCCTGCTCCTCCCGCGCCGCAGGACACGTCCGCGTCCGCCGGACGTGTCCTCACCACTTTGTCCCCGCCGTCGGCCCGCCGAAGCCTGCCGCCGGCCCTCCCTAGCCCGCGCGCCGCCCGCGAGCTTCCTCCGCACCACCCGAGCGCCGCCGTAGCGACCCCGCTGCCGGCGCGCCACCGCCACCGCGTCCGACCGCCGCC
>NC_041390.1:167944039-167954039 GCF_002162155.2 Triticum dicoccoides | reverse complement strand
CGCCGCCCCGAGGTCCGTGCCGCCTTCTCCGCTCCACCGTCGCCTTGCCGGATCGGGTCACGGACGTCAAGTCCGACCCCTCCACCATCTCCGGCCACCGTCTTCGTCGAACTCCGACGAGCCCCGCACTGTTCCGGCCAACCTCGGGAACCATGTCCCCAGATCTAGATCCAAAATTCTAGGGATGACCCCGTTTTCTTCCTAAGTCCCTAACATTCTTAGCTATGTTCATCGCATCATAACTTTGCATCCGTAGCTCCGTTTTGGGCGTGTAATATATCGATTTGTTCGTTTGGATGTGCTCTTCATTTCATTCCATTGCACTATGCTTGTTTGAGTCCATCTTGATTCCCTAAATGCTGTTGCAAGAGTGCTATGTAATGTTAGTTTCTGTTTCTTAACAGATTATGGTCATTTGTCATTTTTGCCATGATTAATGTGTGACTCCTATGAACTTGAGCCCTACATGTGTTTTGGGCTATGCCATGCCATCTTTACAGGGGTGTATGACATGTATTTTTGTGATCAATGTGGAGACTAGCACAAGCTTGCAAAGTAGCTCTTGTGATGTTGCTGATTTCAGGGACTTAGAATTCTTCTAAGTCATTTCCCTGATGTTATTTGTATGCCATGTATTCATGTTGCTACAGAGTGATCCATGCCTCTTTTGAGCATATTCAGTAAGGATGATTTTGAGATATTGGTATGCTCTATCCATCCATGTCTTTGTTTGCAATTATGGAGTACCCTAGCATGACTCAGTCTTGCTCTACTTTTTCTATAAAATGTTCCTGGCAAATTGTTTACATGTTATTCAATTTTGCCGAGGTTGTTGTAGTTGATCCATGCCTGCTATGAGTTGGTTCTTGCCATGGTTAGCTACTTGATCATGTCTTCTTGCTGGGTGTATGCTTAGTTTGTCATGCAATGCCTTGTGGTGAGTGCATCACGCTCGCAAACATGCCTACGTAACTCTGTTTTATGCCTTGTCCAGTTTTCTGCTAAGTCTGAATCTGATAACGAAACTTGCTATGTATACATGGGTGCCATCATATCTTCTAATCCTTTTTGGCTTATAGTCATTAAGGGACTTTTGTTATATGCTTTGAGTAGTTTCATGCCATGCCTTGCTTTGCCCTGATATGTTCCTGTAGCATGTTGTTATCTTGCTCTAAACATTGCTTCCTGATGTTAAATCCTGACATGTTGTTATTTTCACTAAGTCTGTGAACCTGATATCTTTTGCACTTTTGCCATGCTTGTTTGAACCAGCTATTGTGTGATTTAGACGTAGCTCAGTGTCCATCTTTTGTCAAGCATCTTGAGTGGATCACTGCCATGTGCTTTATTGTTATGTTAGAGTGCAGTAGCTTAGTTTCTTGTTGTAGATGGCATCGTGCTGTTAATCGCAGAATAGTGCCATTATTGTTTTGCTTGCCATTTGCAAACCGTGCATCCGATTCCGGTGATCTTCATATCGATTTCGACCGAAATCAACTCACCTTTCCAGCGGCACTCTTGGTTTGCCAAGTTGAGGCCTGGTTCAATCTTCTCCTTCCGGAGCATGCATATGCATTGCATATCACATCCCGCATATCATGCCATGTTTTGCATCATGTTGCTTGCGCATTGCACCGTGGTTGATCGTGGTTCCCTTTCCTTGTGTTCTTGCTTGGGTAGAGCTGGGAGACGAGTACGTGATCGAGGAACCCATTGAGTACGCTTACGAGGATCAAGCTTACGTTAACTCGGAGAACTTTGCAGGCAAGGTGACCATTCCCTCGAAATCACTTCTATCTTTGCTTGCTAGTTGCTCGCTCTATTGCTGTGCCTATGCCACGATACCTACTACTTGCTTTATCATGTCTCCCATATTGCCATGTCAAGCCTCTAACCCACCTTGTCCTAGCAAACCGTTGTTTGCCTATGTTACCGCTTTGCTCAGCCCCTCTTATAGCGTTGCTAGTTGTAGGTAAAGATTGGAGTTTGTTCCTTGTTGGAACATGATTATTGTTGGGATATCATTATTATATCTTGTTTACTTTAATGCATCTATATACTTGGTAAAGGGTGGAAGGCTCGGCCTTATGCCTGGTGTTTTGTTCCACTCTTGCCACCCTAGTTTCCGTCATACCGGTGTTATGTTCCTTGATTTTGCGTTCCTTACGCGGTTGGGTTATAATGGGAACCCCTTCATAGTTCACCTTGAATAAAACTCCTCCAGCAAGGCCCAACCTTGCTTTTAGCATTTGCCACCTAGCCTTTTTCCCTTGGGTTCCGCGGACTCAAGGGTCATCTTTATTTTAAACCCCCGGGCCAGTGCTCCTCTGAGTGTTGGTCCAAACTAGAGTCCTTTGCAGCGCCCCCTCGGGGAAACTCGAGGTTTGGTTTTAGTTGTACGGAGCGCTCATCCGGTGTGCCCTGAGAACGAGATATGTGCAGCTCCTATCGGGATTTGTCGGCACATTCGGGCGGCTTTGTTGGTCTTGTTTTACCATTGTCGAGATGTCTTTTAACCGGGATTCCGAGTCTGATTGGGTCGTCCTGGGAGAAGGAATATCCTTCGTTAACCGTGAGAGCTTGTGATGGGCTAAGTTGGGACACCCCTGCAGGGTTTTGAACTTTCGAAAGCCGTGCCCGCGGTTATGGGCAGATGGGAATTTGTTAATGTCCGGTTGTAGAAAACCTAAAACTTAACTTAATTAAAATGAATCAACAGCGTGTGTAGCCGTGATGGTCTCTTTTTGGTGGAGTCCGGGAAGAGAACACATTCTCGTGTTATGCTTGAACGTAAGTAGTTCTAGGATCACTTCTTGATCATAGATTCCCGAACGTGCTTTGCCTTCACTTCTCGCTCTCTTTTGCGTATGTTAGCCACCATATATGCTAGTGCTTGCTACAGCTCCACCTCATACCTTTTCCCTACCCATAAGCTTAAATAGTCTTGATCGCGAGGGTGTTATATTGTTGAGTCCCCGTGACTCACAGATTACTTCCAAAACCAGATGTAGGTGCCGATGATACCATTCTTGGAGATGCGACTGAACTCAAGTGGGAGTTTGATGAGGACTCAGGACGTTACTCCGTTTCCTTTATAGACGATCAGTAGTGGAGCCTAGTTGGGGCAATCGGGGATCTTATGCATTTGGGGTTGTCTTTATTTTGGTTCCGTAGTCGGACCTTGATTGTATCTGGATGATTGTAATGCTATATTTATGTATTGTGTGAAGTGGCGATTGTAAGCCAACTCTGTACCTCTTTCTTATTCAGTACATGGGATGTGTAAAGATTACCCCTCTTGCGACATGCCTACAATGCGGTTATGCCTCTAAGTCGTGCTCCGACACGTGGGAGATATAGCCGCATCGTGGGTGTTACAAGTTGGTAATCAGAGCCTTCCCCGACTTAGGAGCCCCCTGCTTGATCGAATCGCTGGCGTTGTTGAGTCTAGAAAAATGTTTTGAGTCTTTTAGGATTATATATATATATATATATCGGAGAGTAGGATTCTTTTTACTCCTCAGTCCCTTCGTCGCTCTGGTGAGGCATCCTGACGTAGAGTTTTGACTCTTCTCTTCTCAAATTTCACTAAAAAAAATTTAGGATCACGTGGGTATCTTGGAATCATTCCGATGGTTTTGTGATGAGAACATTGTTCTTGGTGCCGCCTGACATTTAGGGGTTGTGGTAGTGTCCCGGGGAGTTGAGCTCCGAGGTGTTGTCGTCACAATTTTATCGTTGCAGTTCTGGAATACCTGAGTTTCGCCGACATCGAAAATCTCTTTTATGCTGTTGTTGGTGAGATAACCTCGATGCCACCCAGTACTGGGGCGGGAGTTCGGGAGTATTGCCATAACTCATATAATGGATGCTTTTCAAAGGTTGAGGTAGATGATTTTTGAAGGTTTCTTGGTTATGTGTTGAAGGATGGATACAACTGGATGTAGGATTTGCTAGTTTTGGGTGAGATATTATGCTTCCCCTGTATCGCCAACACCAGATTGCATAACCGAAAAGTTTTGGGAGTTTCATAGGTGGGAATTCATGTAGCTCTAGTATTTCTTTCGCAGATATTTGGTTTGTTATTGGGTAATCCTTACCAAGTATTTGTTCATATCCGTACCTTGTTGTTCTATTCATCTACCTCTATCTAAGTGGCTTCTCAATTTGTGGAAGTGTGATCATTTATTTTGGAATTCATTCGTTCATTCTTGTTCGAATGTTAAGGCTACATGTTGCAATTTTGATCCATTTGATTCAGCTTGAATATATGTCTGTCAAGATGCTAACGGATGTCACTCTCTTCAGGATGGCTCCTCCAACGCGTCAGAATCCGGAACCAGTGCCACCACCTCCACCTCCGGAGGCATGGCAAGCTGTGATGGCCGCTACCAACGCCAACACGCAGCTGATTATGCAACTCTTGCAAGAGCGCAACCAAGGAAATCAAGGCAATGGAAACAAACAAACTCAGTTTGCTACCCTCAACCAGTTCCTCGCTAACCAGCCAAAGACCTTCAGTAACTGTGTCGAGGCCACAGATGTCATGGTTCTAAGTCTGACAGTGATGTAGGGGGGTAAGTATGGAGAGGCAAGATCTTAGCTATAGAGGAGTTGTAGGAACGCAAGATTTACGAGTTCAGGCCCTTCTCGGAGGAAGTAATAGCCCTACATCTCGGAGCCCGGAGGCGGTCGACTGGATTATGCGTGTGTGAATTGCAGGCGTGCGAACCCTTGTTTTGGAGGAGGGGGTGGCTTATATAGAGTGCTCCAAGACCCCAGCTAGCCCACGATACAAAGGGTTCAATGTACATTAAGGCAGGGCGCTACTGGTAACGCTAGTAATAA
This sequence comes from Triticum dicoccoides, assembly GCF_002162155.2. Taxonomy (NCBI): domain Eukaryota; kingdom Viridiplantae; phylum Streptophyta; class Magnoliopsida; order Poales; family Poaceae; genus Triticum; species Triticum dicoccoides. Next base: position 167,949,191 of record NC_041390.1, on the reverse strand, counting down.
AGTGCTATGATGACCATAAAAGCTACTTAATAACCGACCGTTAGCATGCGAAGCGCCTTTAGGTCACCTGACCGTCGAGTGGCTTGGTATTGGTCGAGTGATTGCTTCTTGGTCGAGTATCTTCAAGTCTGTCGAGTGAGACACCTTCAAGTCGATTGAAAGATGATTTTTTCTGGAGATGTCCTTGGGTAGGTCAGTTTGGACAGGTCCATGACCCTACCCTAGGTACACAACTTCATCATTAGCCCCCGAATGGATCGAGGTTTGAGTGGGACAGGGTTTGAGCATTTTTACGACTCGTTTTTCATGCTGTGAGCATACCTTGTTTCGGATCAATGAACCCGAGTGTCGACAGCGACTTCCTTTCCAGTCGCCTTGATCCATTCTTAATTCTTCGTCGAGTGAGTTTCTTTACTCGAAAGGCTCCGAGTGACGGTGCGGAGGAGATCTTTGGTTTGACAAGTTGTTCTGCTGTCCGCGGATTTCGTGGGATCCGAATTTTGGGAAGCACGCGGGACGGGGGAGGCCGTAGTAATAGGATGGGATAGAGCGGAGCCGCCTTGATCCCCACGCCACCTTTTTCGCCATGTATCGCGCGCGTGATTGTTACGGGATTTGATAGAGCCGCCTGGGCCTACCCGTCAGCCACTCGGAAGCGGCCTCATATAAGGCGTTGGACCGGAGTCTCCCGAATAGTGCGTTCCCATTACCTCTTCTCCTTTCCACGCCCCTCCTCTATGCTCGCTCTCGCCCCAGCGCCACCGCTCTGTACGCGTCTCGCCGGCGACAATGGGGAAGGAGAAGACGACAGCTCTGGAGCGGGCAAAGAAGGCGACGGCGAGGTTGAAGGAGAAGGCGACCAGCCGGGGCGGATCTTCCTTGCGAACCGGCCTGCCGAAGGGCTGGATCCAGGGCGACTGGATCCACTCGAGGATCACCCAAGAAGACCTCGACGACCTGGCCGAAGGGGGGCTGATCCCCTATGACTCGGCGCGGCTTCCGGGGAAGGAATCTGAGCCGCAACCTCGGGAGGCTGAGCGTGTTCTTCTTGCCACCCATGTCGACCGTGGATTTTCCTTGCCTCCTCACCCTTTCTTTCGAGGGTTTCTGAACTTCTTTGGGGCACAACTCCACCACTTTACTCCCAATACAATCGTTTATCTCGTCGCTTTCATTTCTTTGTGTGAGAACTTCCTGGGTTGCCGGCCTCACTGGGGTCTTTTCAAGCACCTTTTCACTTGTCGTTCCCAGACGGTGAAAAAGGCTAACCCGAGTGACAAGAGGACGCAAGTGATTCAGATGTGTGGGGGTCTTGGTATCCAGATGAGAGGGAAAAGTTCTTTTCCGGCCATGATTCTTCCCGAGTCAGTCCGCGGATGGCAGTCGACCTGGTTTTACTATAAGGACCAGTCGACGCCAGGGCAGTCGACTGGGCTCCCTCCCTTTACCATGGACCGAGTGAGGAAACCCTCCCCTTTGAAGGTGCTCCCGGAGGAGAAGGCGCAGGTGAGGGTGTTGGTCGATCGAGTGGTCCAGCTTATCCATGACGGGGTCACCGGTATGGATCTCTTGGAGGTCTTCCTTCAGCGGCGCATCCAGCCTCTTCAAGCCCGAGACCATCCGATGCGGATGTATTCGGGTCTTGAAGACTCCAGCCGGATCCACCCGGAGGAGGTCGACGACGACACACTAGAGAAGTGGCTGTCGGGCATTACCGGGAACAAGGACAACCCCAGGGGAGCCAGGAGAGTCCCTCCATTCGACCAGTCTCATGCACCAGAGAAGGTCTGATTTTGAGTTTTTGCTTTGTAATTTGAATTCGCTCCTGCATACACTGCGTCGACTGACTTTGTTCTCCCTGCTTTCTTTCAGGCCATTATTGAAATGTATTCAATGCCCAACGGAGAGCAAGAGCAAGCTCTGGAAGGCGAGGCGAGCGGCGGCGACAATGGCGAGTGGACTTCCGACAGTGAAGGGGGTGGAGGAAGAGACGACTTAAGTGATGGAGAAGAAGTCGAGTCACCTCCTTGCCGGGAGAGGCGATCCAAGCTCGACCAAGAGTGACCGAGTGCCCGTGAAAAGGTAACTACTCACGCTGGTCAGTCTTCGAAGCGTCCTCGGGTCTCTTTACCAACCCCGACTGAGAAAGCGCCAAAGCACCCCAAAGTTGCAGAGCTGAAGACTCAGAAGGCATTGCCGAAGATTAAGATTGACATCCCCGTTGCTTCCGCGTGAGTGTCTCCTTTCATATTCACTCGATGCTTCATGCTGTTTGTTTTTCTTGTTTTAACTGGATGGACTTTGGGATTGTCAGTGCTGCCACTTCCGGGACCTCAGCTTACAGGGACGAGGACGAGGTGATGGAGGATGCGGTCACTTCTAATCTGGGTATGATTTCTGCCGTACTGTCTTTGTTTGGTCGATCCAATTGCAATGTGCATCATTGGGTGATGTGACTTTGGCAATTGCACCCTGCACAGCTCCCAACGTTATTGACCTCCCTGACGATGATGAAGAGCCCGAGAGGCCTTTGACGAGGAAGAGTAGGCAAGCTCCTACAAGCGAGGCACTACAGTCGACACCGAGGGCGGAACCAGTCGTTCAGGACACTGGCAACGCCAATCGGGGTTCTGTTACCTTTGTCGTGCCACTGTCGAGTGCCTTGCCTTCTTCGTCGACTGCTCAGGCCCCTGTCGACCCACCTTTGGTTTTTGCGACCCATCATGCCCCAGAAGACGAAGTGAATGCTGCCAGGGAAGCTATATGCCAGGCGGGTGTCATGATGGAGAAGATGAAGATGGTGCGAGACGCCAGTCAGGCTGCCTACTACGCCAACTCGGCTCTCCAAAGCAACGTTCGGGTTAGTTGGTCGCCGCTTGTTCTGTTAGGATATGATATATGAAGACTCCTTTCTGAAAATCTTTGTGTTAGTACACCCACTGGGTGCGTTGCTTGAACTTTGAATTAGTGGGGGCACGCTGAGTGCACCCACTGGGTGTAGTCCCCGAGACTGCGGTGGACTGCGGGCAGTCGACTGTAGTCTTTGTATCTTGTCGAGTGTAAACCGAATTGATAGTTTGTCTCTTCCACTCAGTCTGGTCGAGTGGGGTCGGAACCGGTGGGGGCACGCCAAGTGCACCCACTGGGTGTAGTCCCCGAGACCGCGGTCAACTGCTAGCAGTCGATTGTGGTCTGAGCTCTTTCTGTCCCCCTCTTTTTTTACTCCCTGCACTCGACTTTGGCGGGCCGGTCGAGTGGGATCAGAACCGGTGGGGGCACGCAAAGTGCACCCGCTGGGTGTAGTCCTCGAGGCTATGGTGGACTGCGAGCAGTCGACCGTAGCCTTAGTAACTTTTTTTTGCTGTAAAAATAACTTCTCCCCTTTGATTTCAGAAATCTAGTGATCTTGGAGCTCGCTTTGCTGACTTGGAGAAACAGCAGATCCAACTGAACCTTGACTTGGAGCTGGCCAAGACAGAGCTGCAAAGGGTCAAGGACGACGCCACTGGTAAGACGATTTTGTCGACTGGTCTGTCTTAAGCTTGAGTTCCCTTCTGCTCTTTCTGAATCAGGCATCATTTCTTTGTAGAAAAACTAAGAGAAGCTCTGGCGAAGAAGGACCAGGATTTGGATGCTGCTCGAAAGGAGGCTGACGACAAAACCGCTCTAGCTGCACAGAAACTGGCTTCGGTCGGCCAGTTGGAAGAAGAGAATACCAGACTGAAGCCTGCTCTAAATGATGCCAACAAGGAGTGCTCGCGCTGGAAGAAGGAGAATCTCATGCTGGCCGAGAAGATGGAAAGCATTGCTCGCAGGAGGGACGATCTAGAGAGCTACCTGAGGAGTCCTGCCAAGAAGTTGTTCATCAAGCTTGAAGGTGCACATTTTGTTCTGACTGATTTTTGTTTGTTTGTGTCGACTCGGCGTATGTAAATTGACTTATCCTTGGATCGTGATGCAGAGTTTTGCCAGAACTTCGAGGAGGAGACTGGGCGGATCGAACCTGGTTTGGATCCAATCAATTCTCTTGTGAAAGATAGAACTGCCATGAATCTGCTCCGACTGGAATCCCGCATTGACGGTGTCGTGGACTACTTGGCTCGACTTAAGGTCGCCATGTCGCGGATCAACCCGACACTTTGGCCAGAGGCTGTGCTCCAAAATGATCTTGAGTCCCTAATGACTCGACTAAATGAAATCCCTGACCGAGTGCAGGAGTGGAAGAAGTCTGTTGCTCGGTGTGGCGCTGATGTGGCTCTGTCTTTGGTTCGTGTCCACTGCAAGGAGGTGCGACAAGACAAACTGGCAGCAATCAAGGTCGCCAACACCCAGAAACATGACTTCCGGACTTTTATGGAGACTTTCATCGCTGCAGCCACTCGGATAGCCGATGGTGTCGACCTGGATGAGTTTGTCGAGCCTGCCAGCCCTCCTCCTGCGGAGTGAACAAACTTTTATGCCTCACTTTAAATTCGCCTCGGAATGCCGAGTGGTTTTTGTAACCGTTAAACTCTTTCGGGCGGAATGCTCGAGCACTTTGATATGTGGTCCAAAAATCTTTAGGATTTATCCGAACTTGGTTTATCGTCGAATATCTTTATGAATTCCCCGTCGAGTGGAAATCGTTCTTTATTCGAGACAACCTTTGTATTTGCGGCGCAGCTCTGAAGGAGACGGTAGCAGTCGACCTGCACCTCGTCGTCTTTGCGGGTCAACGATGGATCGTATGTTGTATTTGTGGCGAAGCTCCCTAAGGGGGAGGTGGCAGTCGACCTGCCCCTTGTTACTGCAGAGCAGGATGTGTTTCAAACTTAGGCGAGTGCTGGACTACAGCTAAGTCCCCGAGTGGGAGGGCTGCTCTCCACTCGGTAGGATTTTTTCAAACTTAGGCGAGTGCCTGACTGCAGCTAAGTCCTCAAGTGAGAGAACTTAGGCGAGTACTGGACTGCAGCTAAGCCCCCGAGTGGGAGGACTGCTCTCCACTCGGTAGGATTTTTTCAAACTTAGGCGAGTGCCTGACTGCAGCTAAGTCCTCAAGTGAGAGAATTTAGGCGAGTACTGGACTGCAGCTAAGCCCCCGAGTGGGAGGACTGCTCTCCACTCGGTAGGATTTTTTCAAACTTAGGCGAAACGGATTCCAGCTAAGTCCTTA
>NC_041390.1:167943359-167943640 GCF_002162155.2 Triticum dicoccoides | reverse complement strand
GGATTTTTTCAAACTTAGGCGAGTGCCTGACTGCAGCTAAGTCCTCAAGTGAGAGAACTTAGGCGAGTACTGGACTGCAGCTAAGCCCCTGAGTGGGAGGACTGCTCTCCACTCGGTAGGATTTTTTCAAACTTAGGCGAGTGCCTGACTGCAGCTAAGTCCTCCAGTGAGAGAACTTAGGCGAGTACTGGACTACAGCTAAGCCCCCGAGTGGGAGGACTGCTCTCCACTCGGTAGGATTTTTTGAAACTTAGGCGAAACGGATTCGCAGCTAAGCCACC
>NC_041390.1:167905781-167943064 GCF_002162155.2 Triticum dicoccoides | reverse complement strand
GCGAGTGCCTGACTGCAGCTAAGTCCTCAAGTGAGAGAACTTAGGCGAGTACTGGACTGCAGCTAAGCCCCCCGAGCGGGAGGACTGCTCTCCACTCGGTAGGATTTTTTCAAACTTAGGCGAGTGGCTGACTGCAGCTAAGTCCTCAAGTGAGAGAACTTAGGCGAGTACTGGACTGCAGCTAAGCCCCCGAGTGGGAGGACTGCTCTCCACTCGGTAGGATTTTTTTTCAAACTTAGGCGAAACGGATTTGCAGCTAAGCCACCCACTAGGGGATTTCATTCGCAAACAAAAAACAATAACAATCACTGGGAAAATTATAACGCTCTTGTCTTTGAAAAATAAACTATCTCATCCGAGTGAGAATTCAAGTATAAAAGGGGCGGAGTAGCTCCGCATTCCAGGCTCGCAGCTCATCAATCTGGCGATCGACATTGTAGAGATGGTATGCTCCATTGCAAAGGACTCTGGTGACTATGAAGGGGCCTTCCCAAGTAGGGGCGAGTTTGTGTGGTTTCTGCTGATCCACTCGGAGGACTAAGTCTCCCTCTTGGAAGGCTCGACCCTTCACATTTCTGGCATGGAATCAATGCAAGTCTTGTTGGTAGACGGTCGATCGGATCATGGCCATTTCTCTTTCTTCTTCCAGGAGGTCGACTGCGTCCTGCCAGGCTTGTTCCGCTTCATCTTCAGAGTAGAGCTCGACTCGGGGAGCGTTGTGAAGCAGGTCACTCGGCAAGACTGCCTCGGCTCCGTAGACCAGAAATAATGGGGTTGTTCCGGTCGATCGTTTCGGGGTTGTCCTCAATCCCTAAAGGACTGATGGAAGCTCGTCGACCCATGCACCTGCTGCGTGCTTGAGATCACGCATCAATCGGGGTTTCAGTCCTTTGAGAATTAGGCCGTTTGCCCTTTCTGCTTGCCCATTCGACTGGGGGTGAGCGACCGAAGCATAGTCGACTCGGGTACCCTAAGAGGCGCAAAAGGCCCTGAATTTGTCAGAATCGAAGTTTGACCCATTGTCAGTGATGATGCTGTGCGGAACTCCATATCTGAATATCAACCCTCTGACAAAACTGATAGCAGTGTAAGCGTCAAGATTCTTGATAGGCTTGGCTTCAATCCATTTGGTGAACTTGTCGACTGCTACTAGCACATGAGTGAACCTGCTCCTGCCTGTTCTCAGTGTTCCAACCATGTCCAGCCCCCAAACAGCAAAGGGCCAGACGAGTGGAATGGTTTTCAGAGCTGACACGGGCTTGTGTGACATATTGGAGTAATACTGACATCCTTCACACTTGTCGACTATCTCTTTTGCCATTTCATTGGCTCTTGGCCAGTAGAATTCCGCTCGGTATGCTTTAGCCACAATGTTCCGAGAGGACGCATGGTGACCACAGGTCCTCGAGTGGACATCATCAAGGATCATCCGACCTTCTTCTGGTGTAATACACCTCTGACTGACTCCAGTCGCACTTTCTTTATATAACTGTCCTTTTATGACTGTAAAGGTCTTGGATCGCCGGACGATCTGTCGAGCCTCTTCTTCGTCCTATGGGAGCTCCTTCGTTAGGATGTATGCAATGTACGGTACTGTCCAGTCGGGAGTGATGACCAAGACTTCCATGATCAAGTCGACTACAGCTGGAATTTCAACTCCAGTCGAATCCGTGGCGCTTTTTGGCTGCGGGGCCTCTTCACTGAAGGGATCCTCCTGAACTGATGGTATGTGAATGTGTTCCAAAAACACATTGCTGGGGATGGCTTCTCTTTTGGAACCTATTTTTGCCATATCATCAGCTGCTTGATTTTTCAGTCAGGGTATGTGATGAAGCTCTAACCCCTCAAATTTCTTCTCCAACTTTCTCACTACATTGCAATAACCAGTCATGGCTGGACTTTTGACGTCACATTCCTTCATCACCTGATTAACCACCAAATCTGAGCCGCCATAGACCATGAGGCGATGGACACCGAGTGAAATGGCCATGCGCAACCCATACAAAAGTGCTTCGTATTCTGCCTCGTTGTTGGAGGAATCAAAGTGGATTTGAAGAACATAACTGAGTTTATCTCCTCTGGGGGAGACCAACACTACTCCGGCACCGGAACCATTCAGCATCTTGGAACCGTCGAAGAACATGGTCCAATGCTCCGAGTGAACCTGAGTTGGCAGCTGCTGTTCAATCCACTCGGCGACGAAATCTGCGATTGCCTGGGACTTAATAGCTTTCTTTGCCTCAAACTTGATATCTAGAGGAAGGAGTTCAATCGCCCATTTTGCCACTCGGCCGGTTGCATCTCTGTTATGCAGGATCTCTGACAATGGAGCATCGCTGACGACTATAATGGAATGATCAGAGAAGTAATGAGCAACTTTCTTTGTGGTCATATAAATCCCGTATACAAGCTTCTGATAATGAGGATATCTTTGCTTCGACGGGGTCAAAACTTCAGAAATATAATATACTGGGCGCTGAACTTTGAAGGCTTTTCCTTCTTCTTCCTGCTCGACCGTAAGTACCGTACTGACGACTTGTCCCGTGGCTGCAATGTAAAGCAGCAAAGGCTCCTTACTGATTGGGGCAGCAAGCACCGGCTGGGTGGAGAGCAGAGCTTTGAGCTCTGCAAACGCTGCATCAGCTTCAGGAGTCCACTCGAACTTGTCGGATTTCTTCATCAATCGGTAAAGGGGCAGTGCCTTTTCACTGAGACGAGATATGAATCGACTTAAAGCGGCCAAGCAACCAGTAAGCTTCTGGACGTCGTGCACTCGCACAGGACTTTTCATTCGGAGTATAGTGCCAACTTTTTTTGGATTGGCGTCGATTCCCCATTCAGAAACGAGAAAACCGAGTAATTTTCTGCCAGGAACTCCGAATGTGCACTTTGATGGATTAATCTTGAGATCATACCTCCAGAGGTTGGCAAAGGTTTCAGCAAGGTCAGCCAGCAGGTCGGAACCCTTCTGCGACTTGACCACAATATCATTCATATACGCCTCCACATTCCGACTGATTTGAGTGAGCAAACACTTCTGAATCATCCTCATGAATGTGGCCCCGGCATTCTTGAGGCCGAATGGCATGGTAACATAACAGAAGCACCAGAATGGAGTGATGAAAGATGTTTTGATCTCGTCAGGTCCATACAGACGGATCTGATGGTACCCGGAATAGGCGTCTAAAAAAGACAATCGCTCACATCCCGCAGTCGAGTCGACTATCTGATCAATGCGGGGGAGAGGAAAATGATCTTTCGGGCAGGCCCGATTGATATGTTTAAAGTAAATGCCCATGCGAAGTGACTTGTCCTTCTTGGGGACCATAACAACGTTGGCGAGCCACTCGGAGTGGTAAATTTCTTGGATGAACTCCGCTGCTAAGAGCCGAGCCACCTCCTCGCCAATGGCCTTTCTCTTCTGGACGGCGGACCGCCGGAGATGTTCCTTGACAGGTTTTACTTTTGAGTCGACTCTCAGGCGATGCTCAGCCATCTCCCTTGGAACACCTGGCATGTCAGAAGGCTTCCATGCGAAAATGTCCCAGTTCTCACGGAGGAACTAGATGAGCGCTTCTTCCTATTTGGAGTAGAGTGTTGTCGAGATATGAGTCGGAGCAGCACCGGGCGGTCGGGTGGATGTGAGCTGTCTTCGTATCGCCAGTCGACTGAAAAGCTGATTCTGTGGCGGGCTTCTTGGCTCGCAACAAATCACTCGGGTCTGCAGTCTTCTGGTATTCCTGCAACTCCACCAGTGCCATCTGAGCATCAGCGATCTTCGAACCTTTCTGAAAACATTCTTCCGCTTTCTTCCGATTGCCCGTAATAGTGATCACACCTTTGGGGCCAGGCATCTTCAATTTGAGATACACATAACATAGTCGGGCCATGAAGCGTGCATAAGCCGGCCTGCCCAAAATAGCGTGGTAGGCACTCTGGAAGTCTACAACTTCAAATGTCAACTTTTCTTTGTGGTAATTCTTGGAATCACCGAAAACTACATCAAGAGCAATCTGCCCGAGTGATTCAGCCTTCTTCCCAGGAATGACTCCATGGAAACTCATGTTGCTGGCACTGAGTCTGGACATCGGAATGCCCATCCCTTTCAACGTCTCAGCATACAATATGTTCAAACCACTGCCACCATCCATCAAGACTTTGGTCAGTCGAGTGCCTTCAACCACTGGGTCGACCACCAGAGCTTGCCTCCCAGGGGTGGCAATATGCGTTGGGTGATCGGACTGGTCGAACGTGATGGCAGTCTGAGACCATTTTAAATAACTTGGTGTCGCCGGAGCAACCATATTCACCTCTCGGTTGATGACTTTCAGTCGACTTTTGCTCTCAACATCAGCAAAAATCATCAGGGTGGAATTGACTTGGGGGTATCCATCATTGCTATCTTCCTTGTCCTCAACTTTGTCTAACTCCTTTTCTTTATCTTTGGGCTGCTTGCCCTAGAACTGCTGGATCAAGAGTCGACACTGTCGAGTGGTATGTTTTGGGTAAATAAAATTACCCTCTTCATCTTTCTTGGTGTGGACGAGGCATGACAAATCCAACACATCATTTCCGTCCTGGTCTTTAACTTTCTTGGGGTTCCAAGGTCCTTTGGGTTTCCCCTTAAACTTTCCTTGAGTCACAGCCAAGGCTTCCCCAGGAGCAGCTGGCTCGGCTTTCCGCTTCTGTTTCCGATTGGAATTTCCTCCGGTTTCTTGGGTGACTGACTTCAGCTTGCCACTCCGGAGTCGATCCTCATCTTCTCCATTAGCGTACTTGGTGGCAATCTCCATCATTTGGTTCAGAGACATATCTCCGGTTCGACCGAATTTCAGATTCAGTTCTCTGTACTTGATGCCTTGTTTGAAGGCACAGACTGCTTGGTGGTCAGGCACATTCTTTACCGTGTGGTGCAACGTGATCCATCTCTGGATGTAATCCCTCAAGGTTTCATTCGGCTTTTGCACACAGGACCGCAGTTCCGTCAACCCTGCCGGTCGTTTGCATGTTCCTTCTAATGTGGTGACAAACACTCGGGCGAGATCTTCCCAAGTGTAAATGCTGCTGGGTGCTAACTGGTTCAGCCACGCTCTGGCCGAGCCCTCCAACATGAGAGGCAGGTGCTTCATGGCCACCTCATCATTGCCGCCGCCAATCTGGACGGCCACTCGGTAGTCTTCAAGCCAAGTATCGGGCTTGGACTCGCTAGTGAACTTGCTGACTCCAGTCGCCAACCTGAAGTTGGGAGGAATCACAACGGCCTTGATGGCTCTACTAAAGCACTTTGGCCCCGAAACATGTGCTCTGCTGCTGGTAGGAGCATCTTTGTCGTGCCCTTCCCGGTGAGCTCTGTTCCTGTCAACCAAACCTTAAATGAGAATGGATCTCGCATCGAAGCCTGGCTCCCTGGAGTCGACCGGAATCCTTCGCCCAACACTACGAGGGCGCCTATCATCCTGTTGTCGAGGCGCATACGACCCGCTCCTCAGGGGAGGGGTGGGCACTCGACGTCGATCATCACGATCGAATCAGTGATCATATTGCTTATGGTTACCATGCTGATTACGCTGGTCCCCACGTCCTTCACGCCTCGGGGGAAATCTTGGGCTATGAGCCGACTGGACTGTGTCTGCGGCAACGGATCTACTGTGAATCCTGTTCCGCGACTGAGAAACAGCGGAATTCTGGTCTCCTGCTGCCCGGAGCAACGCTCTGATCTGCAGCAAGCCTCTGCCAGCCTCCGACTGGGAAGGCTGAATCGACTCTGCTATGCGGGCTACAGCTGCTAAATTCTGAATCGGAGTTCGATATACCTGCGGGGGCGGGAAGAGCTGACGTCGACTGGATTCGGGAACCCGTTGTCGCGCACACTCGTCGAGTGCTCGCTGGAGATTCTCCAGTCGAGTGCGCTCGTCCAAGTTTGCCAGGCGCACGTCCTCCAAGGCACGAGCCTTAGGGGTTTCTCCAATGATAGGAGTGTGTAATGCATCCATGTTCCGGCGGCGAAGTTCTTCTCTCTGCAGCGACATGAGAGGCTCGGGAAGATATTCCTCATGAGGACGCGACGGGTCGCCTCCACCCGCGCCTCCGTCGGTGCGGGGAAAATCGGGAGGACTGGGAGGTCCATCGACCATCAGAACCTCCGCCGTCGGATCGCTACTGTCGCACTCGGATGCGGTCTCTGCGGAGCCGGTCGACAGGTCGAACAGGCCGTAGAGGGATTCGTCGGGCTCGATCGCCGCGACTTGAGGGGTGGCCGACTGGCGTGCCACCGCGTGTCTCACCCACCGCTGGAGTCTCGACCGACCAGAGCGCTTGCGCCGGCAGGAAACTAGGAGGGAGGACAACACAGGAGCCGACCGGTAGGGGGTCGACGATTGCCGCAGGAGAACGCCGCGGACGCACGCGCTAAAGTGCATTGCCCCGCGTACAGGGAGTGTGTCCATGTCGAGCGGAGCCTCCTGAAGCCACGCGGAGTCATCGGCGATGAACGTGAGCGCGTCGAGACGGATCTCGCGGCCCTCCACCAAAACTCCGCCGAAAACCATGATGATTCGGGTCGGAAAAGATCGCAACTCCTCCAACAAAACGCTAAAACACCTGCCCCAAGGTGGGCGCCAACTGTCGTGGTTCTAAGTCTGACAGTGATGTAGGGGGGTAAGTATGGAGAGGCAAGATCTTAGCTATAGAGGAGTTGTAGGAACGCAAGATTTACGAGTTCAGGCCCTTCTCGGAGGAAGTAATAGCCCTACATCTCGGAGCCCGGAGGCGGTCGACTGGATTATGTGTGTGTGAATTACAGGCGTGCGAACCCTTGTTTCAGAGGAGGGGGTGGCTTATATAGAGTGCGCCAAGACCCCAGCCAGCCCACGATACAAAGGGTTCAATGTACATTAAGGCAGGGCGTTACTGGTAATGCTAGTAATAAAGTGCTATGATGACCATAAAAGCTACTTAATAACCGACCGTTAGCATGCGGAGCGCCTTTAGGTCACCTGACCCTCGAGTGGCTTGGTCTTGGTCGAGTGATTGCTTCTTGGTCGAGTATCTTCAAGTCTGTCGAGTGAGACACCTTCAAGTCGATTGAAAGATGATTTCTTCTAGAGATGTCCTTGGGTAGGTCAGTTTGGACAGGTCCATGACCCTACCCTAGGTACACAACTTCATCAACAGACGCTAATGATTGGCTCGTGGATATCTGCAAACATTTTGAGTGCAGCAACATCAGGCATGAGGACTTTGACAAGTTTGCCTCGTTCCAACTCAAAGACCAAGCTGCTGAGTGGTATCAACAATACAAAGATTCTAGAGGAGGTCGTGTGATTACCTAGGATGATTTCCGTCAAGACTTCAGAGCTCACCACATTCCTCAGAGTGTTGTTGAGAGCAAGCGTGAGGAGTTCCACAATCTGAAGCAAGGCATCTTGTCTGTTTACCAATACAACATCATGTTCCAGAAGCTCGCTCGTTTCACCAAGCAAGACGTCCCTGACGAGAAGAGCATGATTTATCAGTTCAGAGGTGGCCTTAGAGAAGATCTGCAACTAGCCCTCGTGCTTTTTGAGGCGAAAAGTATGATGAATTCTACAACATGGCACTGAAGTAAGAGGCTGCTCAGCTCAAGTGCGATGCTTCCAAGAAGAGAGTCAGGGATGCAACTCCTTCTTCTTCAACTCAAGTGGCAGCTAAGCAGCAAAAGTATTGGTTTCCTCCTCCTCCTCCGTTCCGCCGGCCTTATCAGCAGAAGAGCAAAGGTGTCAATGGATCTTCCCACCCGCCCAACCCAGGCTTTCAGAACAAGGCTTCGTCTCATGCTCCAAGATCAAGTGCTCCATATCACCCGCAGCTTTCTGAGGTTATGTGCAACAAGTGTCAGCAGAAGGGTCACTATGCAAACAAATGCTTCAACCAGAGGCGTCTTCCGCTTCCTCCTCCTATGAGATCTGCCAGCACCGCAGTGGTCAAGCATAATCCTAAGCATGTCAAGGTCAACATGATGAACGCAGCTCATGTAGATGACTCTTCAGAAGTGATCATGGGTAACCTTCCAGTTAACTCTATTCCGAAAAAAGTTCTTTTTGATACTGGTGCATCGCATTGTTTCATTTCTAAACCTTTTGCATCAAAGTATGAGTGTGTTTATCAACATTCGCCAAGATCTTTATCAATTGTGTCCCCGGGCAAGCAGATGACAGCTAATATCTGCGTCCCGGATGTTTCTATCGAGATGGGCGACTACAAATTTCTAGCTTCTCCTATTGTTCTTGGTGACTCAGATATTGATCTTATTCTTGGAATGGATTGGCTTTCTAAGCACAAGGCTCAGCTTGATTGTGCTGCCAGGCAGATTCAATTGACACATTCGTCTGAGGATGTAATCGTCTTTGCCGCTCGCGATGATACCATTCGACTATTTCTCTCAATGAGAAGGGAGAGTTGGATGCCATCTCTCAGATTCTAGTCGTTTGTGAATATCAAGACATCTTTCCAGAAGAGCTTCCAGGAATGCCTCCTCACTGGTCAGTTGAATTCGTCATTGATCTTAAACCTGGCACGGAACCTGTTTGTAAACGTCCTTACAAGCTTGGACCGAAAGAGTTGAAGGAGCTGAAGAAACAACTCGATGAACCAGAGCGTATGGATTTGATCCGACCAAGTTCTTCTCCATGGGGTTGTGGTGTTCTTTTTGTCAAGAAGAAGGATGGAACGGACCGACTTTGTGTCGACTACCGCCCATTGAACAAGAAGACCATAAAGAACAAGTACCCACTTCCCAACATCAATGAGCTTTTCGAACAACTCAAAGGTGCTCAAGTATTCTCCAAGCTTGACCTTCGTATGGGCTATCATCAGATTCACATTCGTGAACAAGATATCCCCAAGACAACATTCAGAACAAGCTATGGTTCCTATGAATACACTATCATGTCTTTCGGCCTTGTCAATGCTCCTCCAACTTTCTCTCGCATGATGAACTTCATCTTCAACCCTTACACAAATGACTTCGTCTTGGTCTATCTCGATGACATTTTGGTCTTTTCCAAGAACAAGGAGGATCATGCCAAGCACTTGAGATTGGTGCTGGACAAACTCAGAGAACATCAGTTCTATTCAAAGTTTTCGAAGTGCGAGTTTTGGCTCGATGAGGTTCTCTACCTTGGGCATATCATCTCCGCCAAGGGCATAGCTGTTAATCCTGAGAAGGTGTCTGCAACTGTGAATTGGGAACCACCTCAGAATGTGAAGCAGCTCCGCAGCTTCCTTGGGCTCGTAAGCTATTGTCGAAGGTTCGTTGAGAATTTCTCTAAGATCACGAAGCCTCTTTCCAACCTTCTCCATAAGCATGTGAAGTATGTCTGGATGCCTGAATGTGACATCGCTTTCAACACCCTCAAAGAGAAGTTAGTCACAGCTCCAGTTCTGACTCCTCCTGATGAATCCAAACCATTCGAGGTTTTCTGTGATGATTCCCTTCAAGGTCTCGGTGATGTGTTAATGCAAGAGAAGAAAGTTGTGGCCTATACCTCTCGCCAGTTGAAGCCCAACGAAAAGAACTACCCCACTCATGACCTCGAGTTAGCGGTAGTTGTCCATGCTCTTTTAACATGGAGACATCTCTTGTTGGGAAGAAAAGTGGACACCTTCACTGATCATAAGAGTCTCAAGTACATCTTCACTCAGCCCAACCTCAACCTCAGGTAGACTCGTTGGGTCGAAATGATTCAAGAGTATAATACGAGTATTGAATATACTCCAGGCAAGGCCAATGTCATTGCTGATGCTTTGAGTAGAAAGGCTTACTGCAACAGTTTGATTCTCAAGCCCTACCAACCAGATCTTTGTGAAACTTTCCGCAAACTTAATCTCCAAGTTGTTCCTCAGGGATTCCTTGCCAACCTCCAAGTCTCTCCTACTTTGGAAGATCAGATTCGTGAGGCTCAACATCTTGATGCTATGGTGAAGAAGGTGAAGATTGGGATTGCCAAGAGCCAACCCAAGTATAAGTACTATCGCCTTGATGACAAAGATACTCTTTTCTTTGAGGATCGCATTGTTGTTCCTAAGGGTGACCTTCGTAAAGTCATTATGAACGAAGCTCACAATTTACTCCTTTCTATTCATACTGGAAGTACAAAGATGTACCATGACCTCTGGCAGTCGTATTGGTGGACTCGAATGAAGCGCGAGATTGCTCAGTTCGTGAATGAATGTGATGTCTGTAGAAGAGTGAAAGTAGAACACCAACGACTAGCTGGTCTCCTCCAACCTCTTGCCATTCCAGAATGGAAGTTTGACCATATTGAGATGGACTTCGTGACTGGATTTCCCAAGTCCAAGCGTGGCAATGATGCTATCTTTGTTGTCATCGACAAGCTCACTAAAGTGGCTCATTTTCTTCCTATCAAAGAATCTATCACATGAGCTCAGTTGGTAGAGCTATATACCTCCAGGATTGTCTCTTTAAACGGCATTCCACAGATGATATCTTCAGTTCGTGGAAGCATCTTCACTTCTAAGTTTTGGGATTCCTTCCAGAAGGCTATGGGCACCAACATTCGGTTCAGCACAACCTTTCATCCTCAAACTAGTGGACAAGTCGAGCGAGTCAATCAAATTCTTTAAGATATGCTCAGGGCATGTGTCATTTCTTTCGGTATGAAGTGGGAAGATTGTCTTCCATATGCCGAGTTCTCCTACAACAACAGCTTCCAAGCGAGTTCGGGCAAGGCCCCATTCGAGATTCTCTATGGAAGAAAGTGTCGTACTCCTCTTAATTGGTTAGAGACTGGTGAACGCCAACTTCTTGGCAATGACTTGATCACAGAGGCTGAAGAAATGTGCAAAGTCATTCGTGAAAATCTCAAAGCCGTGCAATCGCGCCAAAAGAGTTACTATGATAGCAAGCATCATGACTTGGCTTTCGAGATCGGAGACCATGTCTACCTCCGCGTCTCTCCAATGAAAGGTACTCGTCGCTTCGGTATCAAATGGAAGCTTGCCCCTAGATACGTGGCTCCTTTCAAGATCATTGGCAAAAGAGGAAATCTCGCCTATCAACTTGAGCTTCCGTCCAACTTTGCAAACATGCACGACGTGTTTCACGTGTCTCAACTTCACAAGTGTTTCAAGACTCCTGACCGCACCATCAACTTCGAAGAGATTGATCTCCAAGAAGACCTGTCTTATCATGAGCATCCCGTTGCTATTCTTGAAGAAACTGAGCGCAAGACTCGCAACAAGTCTATCAAATTCCTGAAAGTGAAGTGGTCACATCATTCCGACCGTGAAGCCACCTGGGAACGCGAGGACCACCTCCATTCCGAATATCCGGAGTTTTTCCAGTCCTAGATCTCGGGACGAGATCCTTTCATAGTGGTGGAGTGTTGTAATGCCCCGTATGTAACTTGCCATATTTGTATTCCAACTCTTGCCATTTTCGGCACTAAGTTATGATATTCCCTCGTGGTTGGGTTTTGTCTTCGTGTTGCTTTTGTCCATGTCATGCATCTCATATCATGTCATCATGTGCATCGCATTTGCATACGTGTTCATCTCATGCATCCGAGCATTTTCCCTGTTGTCCGTTTTGCATTCCGGCACTCCTATGTCCTTCGGCGTCCCCTTTTGCCTCTTCGTGTGTGGGTGTTAAATGTTCTCGGATTGGACGAGACTTGCCAAGCGGCCTTGGTTCACTACCGGTAGACCGCCTGTCAAGTTTCGTGCCATTTGGACTTTGTTTGATACTCCAACGGTTAACCGAGGAACCGTAAAGGCCTCATGTGTGTTGCAGCCCAACACCCCTCCAAAGTGGCCGAAAACCCAGCTAAACCCCCTCCATCCTCTCGGTCGTTCGATCACAATTATGTGGCCGAAAACCGTACCTCATTTGGACTCTCCTAGCTCCCTCTACCTATAAATATATGCCCCCCTCCGAAAATCCCGGGTCCAAACCCTAGCCCCGCTCCTCCCGCGCCGCCGGACATGTCCGCGTCCACCGGACGGGTCCGCCCACCACCGCCCGGCCAACCGCCCGTTGCCACGTGTCCTCACCGCGTCGTCCCCGCTGCCGGCCCACCGAAGCCCACCGCGGGCCCTCCCAGCCCGCGCGCCGCCTGCGAGCCTCCTCCGTGCCACCCGAGCGCCGCCGCAGCGACCCCGCTGCCGGCACGCCACCGCCACCGCGTTCGACTGCCGCCTCGTCCCGGCCTCGTCCGCCGCCGCCTCCGCCGCCCCGAGGTCCACGCCGCCTTCTCCACTCCACCGTCGCCTCGCCGGATCGGGTCGCCGACGTCAAGTCCGGCCCCTCCACCATCTCCGGCCGCCGTCTTCGTCGAACTCCGGCGAGCCCTGCACTGCTCCGGCCAACCTCGGAAACCGTGTCCCCAGATCCAGATCCAAAATTCTAGGGTTGATCCCGTTTTCTTCCTAAGTCCCTAACATTTTTAACTATGTTCATCACATCATAACTTTGCATCCGTAGCTCCGTTTTGGGCGTGTAATATATCGATTTGTTCGTCTGGATGTGCTCTTCATTTCATTCTATTGCACTATGCTTGTTTGAGTCCATCCTGATGCCCTAAATGCTGTTACAAGAGTGCTATGTAATGTTAGTTTCTGTTTCTTAACAGATTATGGTCATTTGTCATTTTTGTCATGATTAATGTGTGCCTCCTATGAACTTGAGCCCTACATTTGTTTTGGGCTATGCCATGCCATCTTTACAGGGGTGTATGCCATGTATTTTTGTGATCAATGTGGTGACTAGCACAAGCTTGCAAAGTAGCTCTCGTGATGTTGCTGATTTCAGGGACTTAGAATTCTTCTAAGTCATTTCCCTGATGTTATTTGTATGCCATGTATTCTTGTTGCTACAGAGTGATCCATGCCTCTTTTGAGCATATTCAATAAGGAGGATTTTGAGATATGGTTATGCCCTATCCATCCATGTCTTTGTTTGCAATTATGGAGTACCATAGCATGACTCAATCTTTCTCTACTTTTGCTATAAAATGTTCCTGGTAGATTGTTTACATGTTATTCAATTTTGTCGAGGTTGTTGTAGTTGATCCATGCATGCTATGAGTTGGTTCTTGCCATGTTTAGCTACTTGATCATGTCTTCTTGCTGGGTGTATTCTTAGTTTGTCATGCAATGCCTTGTGGTGAGTGCATCAAGCTCGCAAACATGCCTACGTAACTCTGTTTTATGCCCTGTCCAGTTTTCTGCTAAGTCTGAATCCGATAACGGAACTTGCTATGTTTACATGGGTGCCATCATATCTTCTGATCCTTTTTGGCTTATGGTCAGTAAGGGACTTGTGTTATATGCTTTGAGTAGTTTCATGTCATGCCTTGCTTTGCCATGATATGTTCCTGTAGCATGTTGTTATCTTGCTCTAAACATTGCTTCCTGGTGTTAAATCATGACATGTTGTTATTTTCACTAAGTCTGTGAACCTGATATCTTTTGCACTTTTGCCATGCTTGTGTGAACCTGCTATTGTGTGATTTAGACGTAGCTCAGTGTTCATCTTTTGTCAAGCATCTTGAGTGGATCACTGCCATGTGCTTTGTTGCTATGTTAGAGTGAAGTAGCTTAGTTTCTTGTTGCTTTTTGGATGACATCGTGCTGTTAATCGCAGAATAGTTCATTATTGTTTTGCTTGCCATTTGCAAACCGTGTATCCGATTCCGGTGATCTTCATATCGATTTCGACCGAAATCAACTCATCTTTCCAGCGGTACTCTTGGTTTGCCAAGTTGAGGCCTGGTTCAATCTTTTCCTTCCGGAGCATGCATATGCATTGCATATCACATCCCGCATATCATGCCATGTTTTGCACATGTTGCTTGCGCATTGCACTGTGGTTGATCGTGGTTCCCTTTGCTTGTATTCTTGCTTGGGTAGAGCCGGGAGACGAGTACGTGATCGAGGAACTCGTTGAGTACGCTTACGAGGATCAAGCTTACGTCAACTCGGAGAACTTTGCAGGCAAGGTGACCATACCCTCGAAATCACTTCTATCTTTGCTTGCTAGTTGCTCACTCTATTGCCATGCCTATGCCGCGATACCTACCACTTACTTTATCATGCCTCCCATATTGCCATGTCAAGCCTCTAACCCACCTTGTCCTACCAAACCGTTGTTTGGCTATGTTACCGCTTTACTCAGCCCCTCTTATAGCATTGCTAGTTGCAGGTGAAGATTGGAGTTTGTTCCTTGTTGGAACATGATTATTGTTGGGATATCATTATTATATATTGTTAACTTTAATGCATCTATATACTTGGTAAAGGGTGGAAGTCTCGGCCTTATGCCTGGTGTTTTGTTCCACTCTTGCCTCCCTAGTTTCAGTCATACCGGTGTTATGTTCCTTGATTTTGCGTTCCTTACGCGGTTGGGTTATAATGGGAACCCCTTGACAGTTCGCCTTGAATAAAACTCCTCCAGCAAGGCCCAACCTTGGTTTTACCATTTGCCACCTAGCCTTTTTCCCTTGGGTTCCACGGACTCAAGGGTCATCTTTATTTTAAACCCCGGGCTAGTGCTCCTCTGAGTGTTGGTCCAAACTAGAGTCCTTTGCAGCGCCCCCTCGGGGAAACTCGAGGTTTGGTTTTATTTGTACGGAGCGCTCATCCGGTGTGCCCTGAGAACAAGATATGTGCAGCTCCTATCGGGATTTGTCGACACATTCGGGTGGCTTTGCTGGTCTTGCTTTACCATTGTCGAGATGTCTTGTAACTGAGATTCCGAGTCTGATTGGGTTGTCCTGGGAGAAGGAATATCCCTCGTTGACTGTGAGAGCTTGTGATGGGCTAAGTTGGGACACCCTGCAGGGTTTTGAACTTTCAAAAGTCGTGCCCGCGGTTATGGGCAGATGGGAATTTGTTAATGTCCAGTTGTGGAAAACCTGAAACTTAACTTAATTAAAATGAATCAATAGCGTGTGTAGCCGTGATGGTCTCTTTTCGGCAGAGTCCGGGAAGAGAACACGGTCTCGTGTTATGCTTGAACGTAAGTAGTTCTAGGATCACTTCTTGATCATAGATTCCCGAACGTGCTTTGCCTTCTCTTCTCGCTCTCTTTTGCGTATGTCAGCCACCATATATGCTAGGGCTTGCTGCAGCTCCACCTCATACCTTTTCCCTACCCATAAGCTTAAATAGTCTTGATCGCGAGGGTGTTATATTGCTGAGTCCCCGTAACTCACAGTTACTTCCAAAACCAGATGTAGGTGCCGATGATACCATTCCAGGAGATGCAACTGAACTCAAGTGGGAGTCCGATGAGGACTCAGGACGTTACTCCGTTTCCTTTCTAGACGACCAGTAGTGGAGCCCAGTTGGGGCAATCGGGGATCTTATGCATTTGGGGTTGTCTTTATTTTGGTTCCGTAGTCGTACCTTGATTGTATCTGGATGATTGTATTTATGTATTGTGTGAAGTGGCGATTGTAAGCCAACTCTGTACCTCTTTCTTATTCAGTACATGGGATGTGTAAAGATTACCCCTCTTGCGACATGCCTACAATGCGGTTATGCCTCTAAGTCATGCTCCGACACATGGGAGGTATAGCCGCATCATGGGTGTTACAAGTTGGTAATCAGAGCCTTCCCCGACTTAGGAGCCCCCTGCTTGATCGAATCGCTAGCGTTGTTGAGTCTAGAAAAATGTTTTGAGTCTTTTAGGATTATATATATCAGAGAGTAGGATTCTTTTTACTCCTCAGTCCCTTCGTCGCTCTGGTGTGGCATCCTAACGTAGAGTTTTGACTCTTCTCTTCTCAAATTTCACTAAAAAAAATTTAGGATCACGCGGGTATCTTGGAATCGTTCCGATGGTTTTGTGACGAGAACATTGTTCTTGGTGCCTCCTGACATTTAGGGGTTGTGGCAGTGTCCCAGGGAGTTGAGCTCCGAGGTGTTATCGTCACAATTTTATCGTTGCAGTTCTGGAATACCTAAGTTTCGTCGACATCGAAAATCTATTTTATGCAGTTGTTGGTGAGATAACCTCGACGCCACCCAGTACTGGGGCGGGAGTTCAGGAGTATTGCCATAACTCGTAGAATGGATGCTTTTCGAAGGTTGAGGTAGATGATTTCCGAAGGTTTCTTGGTTATGTGTTGAAGGATGGATACAGCTGGATGTAGGATTTGTTAGTTTTGGGTGAGATATTATGCTTCCCCTATATCCCCAACACCTGAGTGCATAACCAAAAAGTTTTGGGAGTTTCAGAGGTGGGAATTCATGTAGCTCTAGTATTTCTTCTGCAGATATTTGGTTTGTGATTGGGTAATCCTTACCAAGTATTTGTTCATATCCGTACCTTGTTGTTTTATTCATCTACCTCTATCTAAGTGGCTTCTCAATTTATGGAAGTGTGATCATTTATTTTGGAACTCATTCATTCATTCTTGTTCGAATGTTAAGGCTACATGTTGCAATGTCAATCCATTTGATTCAGCTTGAATATATGTCTGTCAAGATGCTAATGGATGTCACCCTCTTCAGGATGGCTCCTCCAACGCGTCAGAATCCGGAACCACCGCCACCACCTCCACCTCCGGAGGCATGGCAAGCTGTGATGGCCGCTACCAATGCCAACATGCAGCTGATTTTGCAACTCTTGCAAGAGCGCAACCAAGGAAATCAAGGCAATGGCAACAATCAAACTCAGTTTGCTACCCTCAATCAGTTCCTCGCTAACCAGCCAAAGACCTTCCGTAACTATGTCGAGGCCACAGACGCTGATGATTGGCTCATGGATATCTGCAAACATTTCGAGTGCAGCAACGTCAAGCCTGAGGACTTTGTCAAGTTTGCCTCGTTCCAACTCAAAGACCAAGCTGCTGAGTGGTATCAACAATACAAAGATTCCAGAGGAGGACTTTGTCAAGTTTGCCTCGCAGATTTTGGTTTCGGGCGGTTACTGCGACTTTCCCCGCTTTGTTCAAATTTTGCAGAGTGCACATTTACCATGCCAACTCAATTCGAATCCCGTTTGTATTCTATTTTTTTCGGGCGGGATCCATTTTCAATTGGAATTACATTCTATATACATCATTTTTTATATATACTTTCAAAAGCACAACAAAGAATTCTGCTCCTTTATATGTATAATATGATTTACAAATACAACGATCTCGAAATCTTAAGGTTGAATTCGAAAAAATTTAACCAAATTATGTTCTACTAAAATGTATGGATCAGTAATATCTACATATTAAATAACATAGATGTGCGTGAATTCATATGAGTATGCATGTTTGATAGATCAATTTTGGTTCGAGTATGGATTACATGTATCATCATCTCGAATTCAAATATTTGAATCCCTTTTTTGTTAACTCCTTTCACGGCCATCTCTCTCGCATGCATGCTCCTTCAGGTAGCTATCAGTCTCTTTTCTCCAGCTCACCCGCATGCTCACTTCATGTTTGTCCTATCCTCGCAAACATGGTCTCTCGACGTATGCCTTGAGAAGTGTCACACTCTCCCTATCATTATACATTACACGGTTTTCATTATCTCTCACGTCTCTACTGTTCTGGTATCACTCGGTACCTAAGCTTTCTTTTTCACCACCACACACACAGTCGACACTCGTCTTTCACTTTGTCTTTCTGTCTATGGGATTCTCTCACACACCCTACATGTCTCTACATATGACTCATACCACTAAAATTACTCTCTCTCTCTCTCTCCTGTAGACACAACATTTGTTGCGGTCTCCTTTTCGTCTCCATCCCAGACTGACATTATTCATTTGTTTACCGATCAGACAACCCTGACTACTGTCTCCTCTCTCTCTCTCTCACACAGACACACACACACAACTCCTGCTTCCACTCCCCTTCCCGACTACCACCTCTCTCTCACACACACAAAACTCTCTCTTTCGCACCCCGACTCGTATTTCTCTCACAAACATTTATCGACTAGCTAGCCTCTAGATAGGTTTATACACCCGCACACTCATGCTTCCACCATCGCATACATGTCTCTCTCCCGCTCCTTGTATCTATGTAGATTTTTCTTCCCTTCTTGAGACACGCCCACTCGATCGTGCACGCACACACTATCGCCTCATTTTAAGCTGATACCTATCGCACACACACACTCCTTGTGTCTTTGTCACACATGCACTCCGTCCTCCTCCACTCTCCCTCTCTCTCACACACATGGGCTTTTTGCAACAACTAGCAAGATGCCCATGCGTTGCACGGAACATCAAGATGCATTTGTATGAGTAGTTTATCTTGTGGGGGAAAAGGGTGAACGAGGGAAGGCCTTATTTGAAAATGTGGAGAGGGGTGTGGGTATCTTTTTGCAAAATTGCCATAGTTTCCTTCCTATCCGTCAGATATAGATCAGACGGCCTATATTGCAGGATGGTAGGCACACGATCATCACCGACAATGCTTTTTATAAGAGTAGGGATAAAAAATAGAGTTGGTGATGATGGTGGGCCTGCCATCCTACAATGTAGGTCGTCCAATTTATATCTGATGGATAGGAAGGAAAATATGGCAATTTACCCGCACTCTTCACCACATTTGCAGATAAGGCCTTCCCTCGTTCATCCTTTTCTCCCACAAGATCTTGATGTTCCGTGCAACGCACGGGCATCTTGCTAGTAAGAGTAGAAATTAGACATATACCACTTCTCGAATCTTGAAACCAACAACATTCCTCCCTTATCTCATCAAAACTGCCAAAGAAATATATTTTGACTGAAACATAACATATTTTTAGTGATTTACGTATTTCAAAACTAGACTTTTTTCTATCAAATCGGTGAATATGTATTAATCTACTTTGATCGTGTGTCAACGCATTGGCACATTGCTATTAGTTATTATAATTTTTTGGACACTGGACAAACGGTGGAGTACATATACGAAGAGAAGAGGCGCACACACGCAGTCGGCCTCTCGTTGTCTCGCACAGATGAGTGTTATGTAAAGGCGACGTTAACAAATAAACCCTAAAACCCTAGGTGCACAATTGCTGCATTCGCGGGTACCGACTATGTTGTGGAGCACCTTTGTAGGAATAGTCAGCTCGCGTGATAATTTGATCCGTAGGAGTTGATGGTCGGGACCACAGGTGAACGACTTGGAGTGCGGTGGCTCGCCAGTTGCCACAGATTGAGTAGCCACGTTTAAAATATCATTTTTTTAGCGGGGTTAAGAGTTCTGATTTCAATGGCGCGTTATAAGTAGTAAGTAGTTTTTAGAATGATTGGTATGGAGCGAAAATGGAATTCATAGTACTACGTACCTCCTTGGCGTATGGTTGTATGGTTTTTTTGTGATGGAGGTTGTATGGGTTTATGTTGTGAGATGTTGAACCTGGTAGTTCTAGGGCAAATACTATGGTTTATATTTAGATGCTGGTTTTCAGTAATGAAAATCGGAAGGGGAAACCCTTCTTTGATTAAAAAAACTACTATCTCCATTCTGGTTTACTAGTCCCCATCGTACTTTGGGTCAAAGTTTGTCCACGAATTTTACTTGTAAAATGTGAATGGAAAATGAGATTTTGTTATACCCAAACAAAAAAGGACTGGAGGGAGTGATTGCTCTGACATGGATGCGACCTCTCATAGCGCAGGCATTGAACAGACGCGTCGGCCAAGAGGGCCGCACTCGCTGCAGGCCCGGCTGAGCACGCCTCCTCGCCGCATACAACCAGCTTAAGACTGCCCCGCCTACCTTCATTGAATCCACGCGTGTGCCGGCAACACGTCCTTCCGCGAGCCGACAGGCATTTTAGAACACAAAAAATGACTAAAATATAATTAATTTACGCATGGTCTTGACTTGTTGTGCTCGCACTGGTAGCAGGAACTACTAGAAGATTTTCTTTATTTATAACTCACCTCACATTGTTTTGGCTTTGAAGTGAATCATGCTTGTGGACATTATGTATGAATGTGCAGATATCTGTGAACATGAGTTTGATGTGGAAGTTGAACTTGGAATGCCGGGCTTGCGCGTGAACTATACCATGTCCAATGCTTCGTCTGTTATTGTTTGGAAAGTAATTGTTGTTATTACATGACCCGAAAAAGAACATTTTTTGCCACATCAGTAGATGCACGAACATCACAACAGGCATGCTGACTGGATAAACATTTGAACCTAGCTATTATGAAGGAAATTTTGTGTTGATAACAGTTTTAGATAGCAGGAGACGCCTAGCCTGCTCTGCCTCTGCTAGCTTATTTCTGGCTTCTTCCATCTCTTCTTTGGCTTGGGTGAAGAGAGCATCTGATTGCTCTTTTCGCTTGTTCAGGAACTCAGCTACATTCTCAAGGGCTGCTGCATGCTTTCTTTCAGCTTTTACTAATGCCACGAGGACACGAACAGCTGACGACTCCACCTGGCCTGTGTGTAATCCAGCATCATCTGGGAATTTGCACCTTGTGTCTAATCCAGCATCATTAGGGAACTTACACCTTGTGTGTAATCTAGCCTCATTTTGGAAACATGATCTCGAGGTTGACCATACTTCTCTCCTCGCAGGAACTGCATCCTGACATGAAGTTACTTCTTTTTTAGATCAATACTCAGAGCAACCTAGATCCATTTAGTAGAAGCCAGATAAACAGAACTCGGAGAAGTGAATTCAAAAGGAAAAAAATAAAAACAGACTACAAGGTGAGAACACCCACTTCCTACATCAAGCAAAAAATGAAAGCATTAGGACGATTAAGACTCTTCTTATTACACATCGAAGAACACCATGCTTAACAGAAATAGAAACTACAACATATACACATCGAAGAACATGAGGCTACACGAAAGTAATTGAAAGGGTGTTACTTACCAAAGCTTGTTTTACAGGTTCGGTGCAGCTCCTCTTTAACTTGGCATGCTCCTTGAAGATGTCCCGAATATCTCGTGTTTGGTCTTCATTGCTCCTCTGCATGTTCGCACTCGTGGTTTTAAAATCTCAACATGGAAAGAAAAATATACTACTAGTAATACACGCGCATCTTGTGAGCAACATTAAAGCACTCGTCTGCCATGTTAGAGCATCTCCAACAGAATCGCAACGCGCGGCGCTTTAAAAATCTCAACATGCTATCTCTACTCTCTTCTCTACTGTTATATTTATTTAATATTTAATATTTATATCTACTTCCTTTACTGTCTACTTTTTTCTCTATACTTTTTTTCTTGCAATATAGGCCGTCCGATTTATATCTGACAGATAGGAAGGAAACAAATGGGAATTTTGCAAAAAGATACCCATACCCCTCTCTAGATTTGCAAATAAGGCCTTCCCTCGTTTATCCTTTTCTCCCACAGGATAAACTACTCATACAAATGCATCTTGATGCATGCAACGCATGGGCATCTTGCTAGTTCTAAAAACATTTCCATCATTTACCACACTACTGGTTGCAGATGAAAAACCTACCCAAGCACATCGCGATACAGGAGCGACGCACAATTACAAGCTGATATTCTATTGGACAATGGAGGCTATAACCAATTACTTTTGCGGGAACAATAGCACCTAGGAAATTTGAAGGGTAGGTATGAACAAAATTGGAACTGCACATGTACTGCTAAGTGATTCAATACACACATTACCAATCGAGGAGGAGAATGATGGTCGCGGCGGCCTCTGTGAGTCATGGTCTGCAACGGGAGTCAGTTCATTGTCCATGACGGTGGTGCTTCTGCGCTTAGCGTCGGCTTTCGGGAAGCAGATCCGAGACCGTGGAAGACGATGCCGGGGAAGAGGCTCCGTGTATGATGACAACGGTGGACCTGCTCCAGTGCAGCGTACGAGGTCGTCGATGAGGCAGATGCAATGTGGTGGACGAGTGCGCCGATGTAAAGGGGAGGAGCATGAAGGCTGCGGTGCCATGGAGAAGTCTATTTAGCGGTGGGGATAGAAAATGGGGAGTATTCAGGTGTACTACTCTGGGTGCCGGGGTGGGGTTGGCTGGGTAGGGTGAACCTGAAGTTACGAAAACAGCCCCCTATCAAGCGTCATCCGTAGGCCTGTTCCGAAGGCTATGATGGTAACTTCCCACTGCTCGAATCAGGGTCGTGGGAGATTTTCCCGCCGACCTCAAAATTTTGTGACACTGGACTCCCCGTGTGGCGTGTTGAGTGATTCGGCTAAGCAACTAGCGAGTAGTAGTAGTAAACTCTGCATATTAGGTTTGACCAAAGTCAAACTTCCTAAAGTTTGACCAAGTTTATAGAAAAATATAAACAGTTACCATAACAAATATGTATGATGTGAAAATACATTCAATAATGAATCTAATGGTATTTATTTGTTATTGTATATGTTAATATTTTTTGTTATAAGATTTCTGAGAGTTTACAAAACTTGACTTTGACCAATGCTAATACGCAGACTTAACTAAAAACAGAGGGAGTACACATTTGTTTTCTTAGTTTGTAGTGAACTAATAATTTGTTGAAATTCTGAAATAAATATATTAGGCTATTGACTTCGAATGTAATGGTCTATATAATTCAATAGTTACAATCATTGTTGAATCCCAAGATGTATACAAGGTCTATAGTACTTCACAACGTGCTCAAACTCACATAATCCCAGTCAAATGAGAATCTAAATGCATTTCATAGTTATTACTTTGTAGGATGCAACTAAAACAACCATAACTCTACATCAGCCATTATAGAAGCAACATTTTGACATATCCAAATGTGTGAATGAAACGTGCAGAGAGAGCTTTTGAAGATGGAGCAGATAGGGCGGGAAAGATTGTATGTATGTGGATGAGAGAGTAGGAGACAAACCTAATGAGATAGAGAGAGAGAGAGAGAAAGAGAGAGGAAGAAGTTAGGTCTGTGAGAAAGATGGATACATGTAATATACATGAGATGCGTGTGCATCTGGATTCTGTATACATGGAAGGAGAAGAGACAACATGTTTGATGAGAGAGCTGGAAAAACATGGACGAGAGGGGAAGGATCTCGTGGGTTGAGGGATTGAAAATTTTGTGCGGGGGAGAGAGGGATTGGTAATTTTGTGCAAGAGACAGAGAGAGAGAGGTAGGGGGTGGGGGGAGGAGTCAGTCAGCCGTTGTCACATCACCCTGCTTCCAAATGACCCCGCATTCTGTTGCCCGGTGTGGTCGCCGTCTTCGATCTGCTCGATGCCCTCTTTGAAGATTGAGGTGTTGTGCATGTTGGGGGTGCAAAGAAGCACAAGCGAGAGTGGTCGCCGTATAACCTTGGATGGGGATGAATTGTGTGCTCGAGGGAGTGTGTGTGTGTTGTGCTGCGTGTGTCTCTCTATGTGTGTGTGTGTGTGTGTCAGATATTGAGAGAAAACAAACCTAAGGAGAGAAATGGGTATTCACGAATAGATTGTGTGGGCCTTGAGGTGGGCAGGGGCCGGGTGAGGGTGTCAAAATGTGTGCGTTTATGCATGTGTTGCATGCGACCGTGCGAGGGGCGGACGAATCGAGAGAGATGGTTGTTGTGTTACGGATGCTCCTCTCTCTGTCTCTCTCTCTCTCCCTCTCTCTCTCACACACACACACACAAGTAAACTAGAAGACCGTTCTCTCATGTATACACAACGTATCCGCATCTGTCTATGTCTCACTCATGCATGATCATTTGCACATTCACACCTCTCTATGTCTGTATCACACGCACACCGTCTCCACATTGCCCTTCAACCGCAACACACATATGGACACATACACACATTCTCTCTCAGTCACACACACAAAATCAGTATTAAAAAAACTAGGGCGCACCTAAAACATCCAAATCCAAATAAACACGAACTGGAGCTAAATTCAAATATATGGAAATATTGCAGCGTCAAGAACTTTCACAGGAAAAGAAGTTGAGTAATATTCGAGGATTGTTTTCACACACACAAAAAGGTTCAGTGGATGTCCTTCGAGCGCGACATGGTGACGCACCGTTCGATCGACCGTGCGGCCGCGGTTCACGCACTTGCACATGATTCCGTATTGTGGCTGTGGTACTAACTAATAAAAGCGCTGCCTAAGTCTAATGTTTACGTGTACTAGTACGATTTTCTTTTAAGTTTGACCAACCTTATATATAAAACTAAAATAAGCTCCCACACGCGCACTCATCAATAAGCCGGCGCCGCCGTTACGCATGCCGGCACCCACCTGCTCCGGCCAACAATTTCTCGCCCATCACCGCTGTGTCGCCGCCATCCCTGTGCCATGAAGCCGAAGGCTCGCCCGCTCACGTCGTCTGCAGTCCCTCCTCGCGATGCCGCCGCGCTGCCAAGCACGCGAGCAGCTGGTGGAGCCGCGTCTATGCACGCAGCATACGAAGAGGAGGACGAGCGCGTGCTCCAGCACGCCGGCGAGGAGGAACTAGCGTGTCATTATCGTCTTCGCCCGCGCGGAGGAGGCGCGCATGGTGGCTGTTGCTGTGGAAGCTGGTTGCGCGCGCATCGAGCCCGCAAAACGGGTGCGGACACGGAATCAACCTTCGAGACCTTGAATGCCACGTGGATCCTACAATCTGAAGGAGCAATTTGGGTCACTCGACTCATGTGAGCCATTTGATGCAACATGGATGGCTAGAAGGGCTTATTCCACCTCTTCTACCATCTTCTTCCTTTGCTTCGTCGAACTTCTTTCACAAATCGACTGACCCAAATTATACTACTAGCACGAATGTATTAAGTACAGTAGGAACACGAAGATACGAGCAGTAGTACTAACTGCAAGAAGAACAATAGTAAGACATAGTACTAGTACTACTGTACGTACTAAAGAGTTCAAATAACGAGAAAGAACATAAACATAGTTCTGCTGGGGCCTCAGCACAACACACCCTTGAAAATAAACTAAGCAACTACTCCGCTTGACCTGTAGTAGAACCAGCATGAGCGACGGCACTGCCACCTACTCGGAGTCCGAGTCCACGTCCTTGACTTCGTCCTCGTCCCTCTTCCTCTTCCTCTTCGCCGACGCTTCTTTGCTTGAACCGGACACTGGGCTCTGCTTCTTCATCCAACCCTTGTAGATATTTAAACAAAGGTACGCATCCATTGCTGTGTACAGGATGTGATCTTCATCTAATGTCTTCGACTCACATGCATGATGAAACTCGTGATGAGGTTTCTTCAGTTTAGCGTACGAAGAATCAATCATGGCTGCTGCCAGGCTCAACATTGAAGGTTGAGAGGAGGACACCAGGCTTGCCTTCTGGAGATCGAAGGGCTGGCCTACAACGAGACCTATTCGACGCAGGACATCCCTGTCATTCTTAAAGCCTACAGTAATGAATTTCACTCTTTTGTCCTTGAGGAAGTTCTTAAAATCCTGGCACTCAACGTCGGCATGGCATATGTGGTAGACCAAGCAAATGTTATGTACGCAAACCTGGATCACAGCGGGCTTCTTCCTCTCTTCGTCCTTTAGAACCTTCTCTCATCCCAGGACTGTGGTGTACTCAACATCTAGCCCAGCGACCCACTCATCCGTTGAACTCTTGAACGTGTGTAGGAAGCGAGCAAGCCATGCTTTCACTATCTCGGATCCACGTGTGTAGATGACGATGAACTGATCGCCGGTGATGGCTCTAACCTGGTACTCAGCAGCGACCATGGAGATTTGGGAGGCCATGGATTTCGGAGGAGGGTTAGGAGGAGTTGAAATGTTGTAGCCCACAAAAAAACTGGGAGCGAACTAATGTGAAAGGACGGGACGACTGGGAGCGAACTGTTGTAAGGTAGAAGACGGGGACGAGTAGGGCGTGCGAACGGTGTGGGGTTGCTGGCTTGCCCGTTGGATAAACGGCTGCAAGCCCCCGAAGAGTTCTCGAGAACTATCCGGGACCCACTAGATGTCATGTCTACTAGACCCATATCATAGGCCCGACGGTATAGCTTCTGCCTGTTCGCACGCCATGTCGGCGCGTGGATGTAACTTCACTTAATTCCGTCAAACGTCGTGCCTCCCACGACCTTCACCTCCCTCGCGCCCTTTGAGACTTCGACCGGCTATAATTGAGAATTTTTTTTGCCTTTTTCTAGACAAGCAATTTTTTTGCCTACTCTGCATGCATGATACTCCCTATGGTCCTTTTTACTCCCGTCAACCGTTTGCAAAGTGTTTGACCAAATTTATACTTTTTTTGAACACCACCTTATATTAATTAACCAGCCACACCAGTACACTCATTCGATACAATATTCACCACATAGGGCAGTACGTTATTTACAAGAATACCATCTAATCTATTGTCAAAGCTATACTTAGCGATTAAGTGTGCCACCTTATTGGCCGAACGACTAATCTTTGACAATTGAAGATTGTTGATCAACTTCGAGATGCTCAACGCTTTCATCTTCAGGTCACGCATAGCAGACCTGTCATAGTCCCCCGATGCAAGAGACGCTACCACAAAAAATGTGTTTACCAATGCATGCATGAACACTAGTTACTCTAACCCCCCTTTCTTCTTTAATTATTTGCCACATCAGCATGTTTGCTATTCCCGTGTGCATGATACCAGTTAAGATACCACCATTATGGCCAGCCTTAATCATCGCATGCAATAATTTAGTGCACCTTGAAATATGAACATGTGTGGGGCGTGTATGGTTTTAATGACTTGAGACTATACCTAGCCCGGCATGCAAGATGACTTATTATGCACCGTTCCCCATACCTGTAGGAAGCCCGTGTGAAAAAAATCTGCATGCATGACTCTCCTCCACACGCTCGTCCAATCCATTGTGACCAGCAATATTTCCACCCCTTCGCTCCCCCGTAATTCACTCCAACAAATATGCCCACGTAGTTGTTATTTAACTGCAGGTGCATTGGGTCACTGACATATGGGCCCAACAAGGGTCTGGCCCACATGTCAGTGACGCAACTGGACCTGCAGTTAAGTCAGTGCAGCTCAGTCCATATCTTATGTAGGTGTGCCATTGCTCGCTATAAATACTGCGCCTCCCACAACATCGCTATCTCCTCCCCCTCACGTTCACGTTCATCGCTATCTCCTCCCCCTCCCTCTCACGTCGACCACCATGGCATCGCCCCTCCCAAGCCCTAGGAGCCCCTCGCTGCACCGCGCGGACGATCACGTGTCGCCGTTCCGTTCCTCGCTGCCACTATTCGAGGAGGACGCGTCGGTGTTCCGCTCCTCGCCGCTACGCGACGCGTCGCCGTTCCGTTCCTCGCCGCCACTAGTCGAGGAGGACGCGTCGGCGTTCCGCTCCTCGCCGTAACGCGGCGCGTCGATGTTTCGTTCCTCGCCGCCACTAGTCGAGGAGGACGCGTCGGCGTTCCCAATCTCGCCAGCGCATGCGCTGGAGGATGCATCGGCTCCCCACTACGAGGAGAACGCCGCGCCGCCCGCCGAGCCCCCCAGCCTTGAGGAGCTTTGGAAAGAAATGGATGTCGCCTTGTGGGAGGCTTTGCCTCCAGCAGAGCACGCCAAAATAGAGGCGGAGAAGAAGGCTGAGGAAGAGAAGCGCACCGCGGAACAAGCTGCCTGGGAGGCCTATGTCGTGTCCGAGAGAGTCGGGTAATTGGCTCTTCGGCAGAAGGCTCATGCGAGGGCCGTGAGGGTGGCGGAGGACGCCGTGCCGACGCCCTGAGTGCAGTCGGGCCCAAGCGCCTCACCTACGCTTGGCGGTACGTGGACCGGGTGCATGCTTCCAGTGAGGAGGAGTACCTGTTGGCGCCGGATCACCACATCGGTGAGATCGCGCTCGCCCGCCGGCAAGCCGCCAATCAGCACCTCGTGAGTTGCGAGGCTGAGGAAGAGGCGTTGTGTCGGCGCACTGGGAAACGGTCGCGCACCAGGGCACTCGTGGCGCGCTGCAAGCGCTCCTGCGAGCGCCGTGGCTTTTAGGAGGAGTATAATTTTTGTTTCCTAAGGCGATCTCATTAGTTTTGGGACGCAAATGATAAATCCCGAATGTTCAGGAATTTTTAGCGTCCTTAATTAAGTATGTAAAAGGGAAAGTTCGGAAACCTTGCGTATTCGTACGCATTTTGCAAGTACGTGCATATAGCACAAACTTTACTATATACTATCGCACTACACGTCTCTCTCGATATATGCTTGCAGACTGTGCTACTCCCTCCGTCCAGGTCAATAACTCATCTTTGGTTGTGCACCGTGACCAAGAAGGAGGGAAGACTTATACACCTAGACGGAGGGAATACTACTATTACTTAGTACGTGCAAATGCACGTTTTAACATTACGATGCGGTTTTTGTAAAAGTAGAAAAACAGCACTAGTCAAGCTTGTGAAACGATTCAATGCAAAACAAATGCAAAAATGCTCGTTTGATTGTTTACTTTTAGCTTCCTTCTCTGTGGTTATTTCTCTGTCGTACTTTGTACAGAGTATCACACTGGTTGGAAAGGCATGCAAATTCCCAAACCACTTCCTACACCCTGTATCGAATTTTTTGCCTAACAAGTTGTGCCGTGCAATTGGAATTCCAACTTGAGTACTACTAGTAGCAGGAGTACCAGGGGGCAGTTCTTTTAGGCTTCTAGATTAGTAATCCCATAACTACTACCTCCGTCCTGGTTTATTGGTCCCCATTGTAATCTGTGTCAAATTTTGATCATAATTTAACTAATGAAATGTTAGTGCATGTCACACGCACTACTCCATCCGTCTAGGTGAGTAAGTCATCTTAGGCTGTGCACCGTGACCAAGGAGGAGGAGAAAACGAGAAACGTTAATGTTTATTTGCTAATTAATAGTATTGCATGCAATGAACTAACCACTCCATGTCGTGTTTGATATCTCAAGTCATTAAAAGCATGCACACTCTTTATCTCTTATTGGTTGATATGTCAAGAAACAAGAAATGAGGTAGAAGTTAATGCACCGCGCCTAAGTGTTTTGGGATTATTTGGTTTTCGTAAGATGACTTACACACCTATACGGAGGGATTACAATGGTGAGGAATAAGCCAGTTAAATCTTTGGTCAAAATTTAGCACAAATTACAATGGTGAGGAATAAACCAGGATGGAGTAGTAGTTTAGAAGCCCAAATAAATGAGTGAGGCACCTTATTGTTACTCTCCACTGTGACTAGTCTTGTGGGAAAAGCTGGGGAAGCCGCCAAAAGAACTGGCCCTAGGAGTAGTAGCTAGGGATCGAGTGTGCGAGATGAACCGAAGAAAGTAAATGCAGAAAGATGAAATGCAAAAAAGACGGAGGGATGTGATGGTTTCTTGTCCGTTTATTTTACCAGGCCACTTATTACTGGGAGTGGTTGGGTTTTGTGATATGACGGCTTTACTGCCGCGCCACGAGATGGGTGAGAGGTGAGACTCCCGTGCAGCGCCGCCCTCTACACTTGTACTACATCGGTCGTGGGTTATTAGTCCCCCATTGAATTTGACTGAAGATTTCACTGACAAAATGTTAGTGCATGTCAACAAAAACTATATCGTTGGATTCGTATTTGAACATAGTTTCGAATGATATAATTTTAGGTGACATGCGTCACCATTTATCGTACTATATATAATGTTAGTTCATTTTTTGGTCGTACTAATCTACAGTAGTAAGGTGCCCGTGCATTGCACCGAAGAGTGAAATGCATTGATCGGGGAGTTGTTTATTTTGACAAAGGATGTGGGGGTCATCTCATGTGTAACGGGTATCGATACGTTTCTTCAGATATTATTTCATCTCTAGAGCTCACAAACATCGGGTGAAATAGATAAAAAGGTATCTTTTGCAAACAAAAGCGTTCAACTGTTCAACCCGCATCCAAAACTTGTGAAGAAATAACACTTATTGTGCTTTGCAAGAAATGATCTTTAAGAATTAGTTTTTGAGTATTGATTGTTGTACATGTTGGCTACAGATGACATGGCACTTTCTTATAGTCAACAGTTGGCTATACTATTAAGTAATATTAACCATGCCCTTATACACCTAGACGGAGGGATTAAATCAGGATGACTTGCAAGCGGGCAGAGGATATGTAAGAAATGGTTCATCGTAAGTCTTTCACCATTACTGTAGTAAAAATTCATACATGGAAGATTCTAGACTAAACCATAAACGGATACACTTTTATTCATGCGCGATACTCCAATAGAGCAAGATCCTGCATGGAAGTCTCCACATGCTTAGAGAGCGGATTACATTGAGTGAAGACTAATGATCAACATTTAACTTGATAATAAGTATGTCCAGGTGAACCTCCTTGGAGTCCCCGTGCACCGCATCGGTGGGTAAAGGATGCCATGGGTTTTCCAAGTCCACATTGGCGGGATAGTCCCAGCTCCCTAGAGTCCAAGTCCGTTCGATGAGGCCGGTGTCCCCGCCCACGCAACCCGGAGGGGTAGTAACACTGACCACGCACCCGTACATCGACCTCGTGTCAGTGTCAGCGTCAGCGGTGTCGCCCCTGACGCACATTACAGAGACGGGGCGACGGCCTGTGTGGGCCTCGCCGGTGCCCACGATCAAGAGGAAGACGCCGCCGTCCTCCTCTGAGACTAGCAGGCGGCGTTGATCCTCCAGCGACTCCGGCATGGTGAACGGGTAGCACGTCTCGTACTTGATGTTCTCCGCCAAGGGCCAGTAGTGACCGCTGCACGCATCTGTGAGGTGATGCACCATGTTCGCCGGCGAGCCACAAAACGGCATCAGGCACTCATAGCAGTGGACGAAGGGCTCCTTGGAGGCATCGACCAGGCCGTCCATGAAACGGGAGTGGCTGTAGGGGACGTTGCGCCAGTTGAATATATGAGCAAGTTACTACGAGATTTAATCCGAATAAGCACAAAATAAATCATGAATTCTACCACGATTTCGAACAGGAAGGACAGAAACACATACGGTGCAACGGGAGCAGCACCGTTGGCGTTGAGTTTGTCGCCCATGTCCAAACACCACGTAGACACAGTCTTTGAGCACGGTTCGTAGTCGTTCCACGCTCGGGCATTGAAGTTTGTAACTATTTTAGATTAGAATATACTACTCCTCCGGTGCTAGTAGTAGAGCAGAGTCCTAATCTACTACTCTACTCAAGCAAGTTAGGGCATAGCACTGTAGGGAGTACCAGTACTGTGATCACTCTAGCAAGTTGTCTAGCATTGACATGACCCTACGCTACTGGTATGTGTCTCGTAAGCCAAGCGGTGTGCTGTAGTCATCATCACATGTCCACTTCCCGCAGCACATATTCGCTTCTCCATCTTTGTCCGCACATAATCTCGTCCAATCTTCCATCCCCGCTAAGGCGCCTCCCCCCTCGTCCGAAACCCAAGCACTAACAATGGCAGAACTGAGCAGCATCCGCCGAAAGAGTGGCTGGAATTCGCTCCCCACAGAGGTAATCAAGCTCATTGTTTCGCGTGTGGACAATCTTAGTACCATGCCGCTCGCCGCGTGCTCGTCAGGGCTGTACCGTTTACTCAAAGCCCTCAGGCCGGAGCTTTTTAAGCCAGCTCCTTGCTTGCTGATGCTGACTGATCTTCAGAAATGGCGTGTCACGCAGCATAACGATCGTAGGGTGGCAAGCACCAACCCCCTTGACTGCGATCCGATCCCCGTCAGCCTCAACTACATTAACGGTATGTACTGGGTCAGCATGAACACGTCTTGGATGGTGCTTGTCGACGGTCGCGGCAGCTGGATGCTCGTGGAGGTCTACACCCGGCGATTGATCCCCCTTCCTTCGATTAACACTGCACTGCTTTGGCACCGCGGCCCAGAATACTCGGAATCTTACAGTACCCAACATGATACCAAGTTTGATTTGCTCAAGGTTGTAATCAGCCAAGTGCCCACAAGATCTGCGAATTATAAAGACTTCAGGCTAATTGCGTTCTTCAACCGTGGTCTCGCCTATCTAACAGGACACTGCGGTAAGTGGATAAATCTGCACGTCCATCGCAGGATCATACATCCTCCATGGTTCTCTGATGCCATTGAACACAAGGGCTTCATTTACGCTGTCGACTCCTTCTATGGCTGGACGTATTGCTGGCCTACTCCAGTCATCGCTACAAATGGCTGTTACAGCAGTATGTTACTTTCCTATGATATCATGATGGCTTGCTTATATTACTGTCAACATTTGCTGAAAAATATTCATGCTCATAACATGCTATTCTTAAAATTGACTAAATAAAGAGCCCTTTTTTATTTGACTCCAACTTGATATGATGTTGTAGGCCGCCTGGTGTCCCTACCCTTCCTAATCCCAGAACTTTTCAAAGAAAAGCGGCATGGCAGTTGCAGGTGGTTCCTGGTCGATCAGACGACGGCGAAAGATTGATGATCGTTCGCACGTACAGGACGTGTTGTTTCGTGGAATACAATCACAGTCACTGCAAGGTCTTTGAGCAGGGTCCCAGCTTCTTTGGGCCTTCAGGAATTTTTGACTGGAGGCTGGTAAGTAGCCTTGGTACACGCTCTCTGTTTGTCGGACTGAATTATCTGATTAACCAGGAGATAACCGACGGCAAGGATCGTGATGGCAGCGCGGTTTCGTTCATCAGGCAAAATTGTGTGTACACAGCGCACCATGCGTCTCTGCATGCACCATACCCTGATATGTGCCGCCACTCTCTGTAGCCCAAAGTAGGAGAGAGGGTCGCAAGTATCAGACTTCGACCTGCTGGCTGGAGTTTCCCCCGTCAGGCACCCATCTGGTTCAAGCCGTCAGCTAATCTCCACATCTTAATAAATAATAACGTCTAACTGAGCCAGTAAGTTAGATGCGTACACTTGGTGTAGGAGGATCTTTATTTAGTTTGATGCATACACTTGTTATTTTTTGGTAGCCCTTTTGTAATGATGGCTGATGTTTGGTTTGGAAGAGAGAGCTGCGTCTTCACTCTTTCGGCCTGCTTACTGCTTCCGTTGCACCCCCAACCCTGGTTGCTGCTGCTGCTGTTTTCAATGTACAATCAGTAGTATATTCCGTCTGTTGGTTGAATAAATGTGTTGTTAGAACGGCAAACACAATGTTTTGGAAGTCGCTGCACGGTTCGATCCTTTAGTGCCCCGTACTGTACATAGCGCATACTATTTTTCGTACGGAACACATTTTCCACTTGTTGATAACATGCAGCCCACTGATGAAGGCCAATAGAGAAGCCCATAATTAACTGGAAGGGAGGCTCTCACATGAATCCAACCCAGGTACATGCTCGTGGTCCCCTAAACATAAATAAGTAAATAAATAAATAAAGTTAAATGCTCATGCACCAGTTCTTTGGGAAAATAGGTAGCCCAGTATTTCTCTTTGAAGAATACCCAAGCTAGGCCTATTTATTTTCTCCGAATTACTGGGCTGCAAATCTTTCAAGACGAGGAGGGATGCATTTCAGCCTGGCTTAAGAGTATGGTCAATGTGTTGAAAATTCCAAAAAAAATTATAGCAAATGGGATATAAGTTTTTTTTGTTTTTGTTCTTCACCGATATCTTACACGTATTTCATTGGATTCAACATGACATAGTACTAATTTATTTTTAAATTTGTTTCAGTATGGTTATTAATTTTTGGATTAAGAATATTTCGTTCCCAGCAAAAAATTGCGAATTTTTTCAAAATTTCCCACATATTTAGTTAATTTTTTGACCCTGGTACTAACCAGAAAATGGCCAGCAATTCTAAAAATGGAAAACGGGCTGCAATAAATTCCATATGAATTAGAAAATGAGTAAAAATTATAAAAACAATAGCAAATGGGCTGTACACGCCACATATTTCGAGGCTGACTTGTTTACGCAAGGCTTTGTCAGTGAACACACGATTCTAGCAGCAGTGACTGTTGGATGTCCATCCAACGGCCGACATGCTTCTTCAATCTCTGATCTTCCTGCTCCAGCCGCCTAAACTAGCGCCGGTGGGACTGCCTGCTCCCTCCTCTTGTGGCCCGCTGTGATGCCGCGCAGGCTTCCTCGGCCCACCCTACTCCCTCCGCTGGCCTGGCCGCACGCAATCAGTTGCCTCCTTATTACGCGAAAAAATGATTTCTCCCACTGACATCTGGGGCGTACCGGTTGGGAGGCTAACCTGTGGGCCTACTAAGTTGACGCGTACGCAGGGCTTGTCAACTTAGTCAACAAACGATTCTAGCAGTAGTAACTGTTGGATTTGAATCGAACGGTCCTGCTGCTTCTTCAATCGCTGCTCTTCTTTCACTAGCCTCTCAAACCAGCGCTGGGGAGACCGCCTGCTCCTGCCTCCAGTGGCCAGCTGTGCTGCCGTTGAGGCCTCATCGCCACCTACTACTCCCACCGCTAGCTAGGCCCTGCGGCGACGGCAGCCTCACACCGCAGCCGAACCAGTGAACCCTCGTACTCCTCTTCGCGTGGGCATCCACTGCCGCGTCTTCCCCGGCTCTACGTCGTCCCCTTCCTAGGCCTCGCCCTCGTCCACCGCCTTTGTGCTCTTGGCGTGGCGTGGTCAATGTGGTCAACGACATTCCATCGGAAGAGTACTGTACGTGGAGAGGCTGACAACTGGGTCCACGGCCACAACCTAGTTTTTTGTGATTTGCCAAGTAAGTCGCTTTGTCAGGCCTGTTAGGCTGCAAATCTTTCAAGACGAGGAGAGCTTTCATTCGGCTGGCCGAGAAAATGGCCCATCAGTAATGAGAAAACGACTGTACATTTTTAAAACACATCAAACCAGCAATTAGTTTCAAATATCTTTTTTCATTTTGAGATTTTAAATTACATTAATTTTTATGCGTGGAGAATTTGTTGGATTTTTTATTGATATACATTTATTTTTAAAACCAGTTTGAATGTGAGTCAAAATTTCGGGATTAAAAATAGTTCAGACCGCACCGAAATATGCAAAATTTCGTATAATTTTTTAACCGTGGCCACAATATGGGCTGTAATGCTAACAAAAAGAATATGGGTTCAAAAAACCCTTAATAATTAGCAAATGGGCTATAAATTATTAGAAATAATGGCAGATGGGATGTATGCTGTTTTCCACAGATTTGAGGCTTTCCTAAAAAAAAGGTTGACGCACAAGCAGTGACTGTTGGATGGCCATCCAACGGCCGTCGTGTTTCTTCAATCTCTGCTCTTCCTGCTCCAGCCGCTCAAACAAGCGCCTGCAGGACTGCCTGCTCCCTCCTCCCCGCGGCCGGCTCTGCTGCCACGCAGGCCTCACCGCCCCACTGTACTCCCATCGCTGGCCTAGCCATCCCTCTAGTCACCCACACCTGCTGTTATTCTCCGGCGACGGCAGGCGAACCAGTAAACCCTCGTACAGTCGTACTCCCCTCCGCGTGGGAAACAACTGCCGAGTTTTCCCTACCTCCGTCTCGTTCCCTTCCTAAGCCTCACCGTCGTCCACCGCCTTGGTGCTCTCGGCATGCCCTGGTCAACGTGGTCAATAACCGACATGCATCTGAAGTGGACTGTACATGGAGAGGCCGACAGCTGGGTCCATGGCTGCACGCAAGGAAATGCCTCCTTATTACACGCAAAATAATGATTCCTCCTCCTGACATCAGGGACCCACCGAAAGGGCCTCTATATTTCATGAAAAAAACGTTACCGCTGCTGACAGCTCGGACCCACCAGCTATATCTTCGCACGCAAGGAAGTGCCTCCTTATTACGCACAAAAAAAGAATACTCTCCATGTTAGCTGGGACCCAGTATAGTGGCAGGCTGACTTGTGGGCCCACTAAGTTGACGGGGGCAAAGGGCTTTGTCAACTTAGTCAATATGCATGATTCTAGCTCCAGTGACCATACGATGTCCATCCAACGGCCGTAGTGCTTCTTCAACCTCTGGTCTTCTTGCTCCAGGCACCCAAACCAGCGCCGGTCGTGCCTCGTGCTCCTGCCTCCCGTGGAAGGCTGTGATGCGGTGAAGGCCTCACCGCCCCCTACTACTCCCACCGTTGGCCAGGCCATCCCTCTACTCACCCACACCCTCTGTTATTCTGCGGCAACGGCAACCTCACACTGCAGGGAACCAGTGAACCTCGTACTCCTCTACGCGTGGACATCCACTGCTGCGTCTTCCCTGTCTCCGCATCGTCCCCTTCCTAGGCCTCACCGTCGTCCACCACCCTGGTGCTCTCGGCACGGTGTGGTCAACATGGTCAAGGAACGGCTTCCATCGGACATGGACTGTACATGGAGAGGCTGACAGCTGGGTCTACGGCCGCAGCAAGGAAGTGCCTCCTTATTACGTGCAAAATAATTATTCCTCCACCTGACAGCAGGGACCCACCGGACGGGCCACCGTATTTCGCAAAAAAATGTTTCCCCATGACTGCTGGGACCCACCAGCTACATCTTCGCACGCAAGGAAGTGCTTGACAGTCAGGACCCACCTGGTCGAAGCGTACATCGCGTTGTCATTCTGGTCGCGAACATGTACATACATATATACTGGTGGATGTAGAGGCGCGCAAGTAGCATGTACACGTACGTACAGCGGCCAGGGTGCAAGAAAGAAAATACGGCCACGTATGTGTACATACGGGCGGGGTCTCGAACGCCTACTCGCGCATACGTACGGCCAGGGCTCGTGTACATGGCTGGGTCGGAACGGAGAAACAGCGTCGTCGTCGTGTTCATGGGGAGGCAACGTAATGCGCCGTGTTCATGGGGAGGAAACGGAATGCATCATGTTCATCGGGAGGCAACGGAACGTGTGGGAGCCAACCGGCTGGGTCGGAATAGAATGCGTGGTCATGTTCATCGGGAGGGCTTGGACGGAACATGCGATGGAAATGAGGCCTGGAGTACCGCAAAACGGAGGAAACAGACCTCCTACGTTCGGAATGGGGTCCTGTTGATCGGGAGGGGTGTGGAGTACCGCAAAACAGAGAAAACGGACCTCCTACGGTCGAAACGGGGGTCCTGTTGATTAGGAGGGTGTGGCGTACCACAAAACGGACGAAACGGACCTCCTACGGTCGAAACGGGGGTCCTGTTCATCGGGAGGGGTGTGGTGTACCGCAAAACGGACGAAACGGACCTCCTACGGTCGAAACGGGGGTCCTGTTCATCGGGAGGGGTGTGATGTACCGCAAAACGGGACTCCATGGGATACTGTTCATCTCCATCGTCGACCTCCTCCAGCCTCCACGGGCTACCGTCGACCTCCTCCAGCCTCCACGGGCTCCTGTTCATCCAGCCTCCACCGCGCGCTACTCCATCGGCCACTGTTCAACCACCCCTCCATGGGCACCCCTCCACCATCTACTGTTCATCCAGCCCTCCACACCACGGGGTCCTGTTCAACCACCCCTCCACGGGCACCCCTCCACC
>NC_041390.1:167900000-167905248 GCF_002162155.2 Triticum dicoccoides | reverse complement strand
TGTTCATCCAATCGATCGGCTTTAGTTAGCAGCAGTAGCGAAGGAATCGCTCGATCGGGTTCAGTCAACAGCCATCGATCGATCGCTCGGGTTCAGTAACGCGTAGCCTGCTGTGCAATCGCTCGGGTTCAGTTAGAGCCCAACGCCTCGCTCGGGTTCAATTAGAGCCAATGCCTCGCACACACGCACGTATGTGTACGAGAGAAACGCGCATTGCTCGGCCCCCGACCTCCCACCGTAACTGGGAACTCCCCGAAATTTTCCTCCCCCTCGCTTCTACCACGGTTTTTCCGTCATGGACGGCCCAAAGAATGTCATGCAGCTGCGTCTCCGGCCCGCCCAGGATGAAAATCCCATTTTCTGTCATGATTTTTTGTCATAGAAGTAGGAGCCCACCACATCTATAATGATACCGGGTTTTGTCACAATTATCGTCATAGAAGTGTCAAAAGTATGACAGAAAAAAATTTCGTTCGGCCCAAAATGTCACGGATGTGTCTTTTTTTGTAGTGTGCCCTCTCCCCATGAGGACCTGCTCTTCTTCATGTGTCGTCTCCCGCCCATTGACGAGCTCCTCGTGCGCCTTGAGTGAACCAATGGCATCCTGCATGGCCATCATGTTGGTGTCGCTGAACAACGCAATCGATGACGCAACGTGGATGAACTTTTTGGAGACGGCTCGGAGTAGCTTCTTCACGACGTACTTCTCCTCCATCGCATCACCAAGCTCACGGATGCGCCCCACGTGCGTCGTGAACCTCGCCGCGAAATCATCCACGGACTTCGCATCACCCATCTTGAGGCCATCAAATTCCGAGCGCCAGGATTGAATCCTCGCCTCTCGGACGCGCTCGATGCCAACGTGCATGGAGCGTAGCGCCTCCCACACATCGGCAGCGGTCTCCTTCTCCGCAACGCGCAGCAGCGTCGTGTCGTCGATCGACTGGGAGATGATCGTCATGGCCATCTCCTCCTTGCCCTTGTCGACCTCCGAGGCCGACGCCTCGCGATCAACGACCCCCTACGCGCCATTGTCGCGCAAGAGGTACTTCATCCTCATCGCCCACACCGCGTAGTTCATCCTCGTGAGTAGCGGGAACGGGAGCTTCCCCGTCGCCGCCGCCGCGGCAGCCACCATCGCCGCCGAGTCGCTCGGCACCAACGCTCCACTCGCTGAAGAATCACGCGGCATCGTCTTCATCATCACCTGGCGCTGATACCAATTGTTGGAGCTGACTCTCTCAGCCCCTCACCTTCTCTCTTGGTTGCTTCTCACAATACACACACACACACACAAGATGATGGAGACACAGGAAACTTGGTGACGTGTTGTTTCACACAGCCAGACGCCTTTTCTTCTCTCTATATTTCTCCACTGTAAGCAAACATGATTACAAGTTAAATAGAACAAGCACACACACAGCCCAGCCACCATACTCGGCAACTAACACGACTAACCCATGCACCCACTAACTTCATGCATGCCAATGCTTGGCCCTTGCGCAAGGTCCTTACAACGGCCTCATAACCCGGCCAACAAAAAGTGCATGCATCAACTACTAATCCCGATCCATTTGGCTACTTGACTACCAACTCCAGGACTGGTTCGCAGGTTGTCCTCCACCTCCTCGTACGTGTCGTATCACACGACATTGTTGCATGGCTTCACGCCTTGCGCTCCGGCCACGTCGCATGACCGGCTCGGCATCTCGCCTCGTGCACGCTCAAGGAAAGGTTCACCTGCCTACAATGCCCTAGACAATCTAGACTACATGCATGAACGAAATAAACATGCAGATACATGATCAAGATTAAAAAGCTAACATTTTCCTCCTTAATCTTGATCCTTCACTTGTGACGCAGTTTCAGAGAAGAGCCGGCTCGTCCTCGACACCGAGCAGTGCCTTCTCCTCGTTGTCCTTCTTCTTCTCCGGACACTCCCAAGCAAAGTTCCCAAAGTCATCACAGTTATGGCACTGTACCTCGCTCTTGTCTCTGCGCCCTCAACCG
The DNA here is from genome assembly GCF_002162155.2 of Triticum dicoccoides. Taxonomy (NCBI): domain Eukaryota; kingdom Viridiplantae; phylum Streptophyta; class Magnoliopsida; order Poales; family Poaceae; genus Triticum; species Triticum dicoccoides. The sequence continues at coordinate 167,903,238 of NC_041390.1, read as the reverse complement.
CGGCCATGTCCGTGGCCACGGCCGCGTCCACCATGGTCGCGTCCTCATGATGAGTCATGCCCTCTCGCCATGAGGTGTTGCTCTTCTTCATGTGTCATCTCCCGCCCCTTGACGAGCTCCTCGTGCGCCTTGAGTGAACCAATGGCCTCCTCCATGGCCATCTTGTTGGTGTCGCCGAACAACGCAATCGATGACGCAACATGGATGAACTTGTTGGAGACGGCTCGGAGTAGCTTCTTCACGACATACTTCTCCTCCATCGCATCACCAAGCTCACGGAGGCAGCCCACGAGCGTCGTGAACCTCGCCGCGAAATCATCCACGGACTCCGCATCACCCATCTTGAGGCCATCAAATTCCGAGCGCAAGGATTGAATCCTCGCCTCTCGGACGCGCTCGATGCCAACGTGCATGGAGCGTAGCGCCGCCCACACATCGACGGCGGTCTCCTTCTCCGCAACGCGCAGCAGCGTTGTGTTGTAGATCGACTGGGAGATGATCATCATGGCCATCTCCTCCTTGCCCTTGTCGACCTCCGAGGCCGACGCCTCGCAATCAACGACCCCCCACGCGCCATTGGCGCACAAGAGGTACTTCATCCTCATCGCCCACGCCGCGTAGTTCATCCTCGTGAGCAGCGGGAACGGGAGCTTCCACGCCGCTGCCGTCGCCGCCGCTGCGGCAGCCGCCATTGCCGCCGAGTCGCTCAGCACCAACGCTCCACTCGCTGAAGAATCACGCGACATCGTCTTCATCATCACCTGGCGCTGATACCAATTGTTGGAGTTGACTCTCTCAGTGCCTCACCTTCTCTCTTGGTTGCTTCTCACAACACACACACACAAGACGATGGAGATACAGGAAACTTCGTGACGTGTTGTTTCACACAGCCAGACGTCTTTTCTTCTCTCTATATTTCTCTACTGGAAGCAAACATGATTACAAGTTAAATAGAACAGGCACACACACAGCCCAACCACCATACTCGGCAACTAACGCGACTAATCCATGCACCCACTAACTGCATGCACGCCAATGCTTGGCCCTTGCGCAACGTCCTCACAACAGCCTCATAACCCGGCCAACAAAACGTGCATGCATCAACTACTAATCCTGATCCATTTGGCTACTTGACTACCAACTCCAGGACTGGTTCGCAGGTTGTCCTCCACCTCCTCGTACGTGTCGTATCACACGTCATTGTTGCATGGCTTCACGCCTTGCGCTCCGGCCACGTCGCACGACCGGCTCGGCATCTCGCCTCGTGCACGCTCAAGGAAAGGTTCACCTGCCTACAATGCCCTAGACAATCTAGACTACATGCATGAACGAAATAAACATGCAGATACATGATCAAGATTAAAAAGCTAACATACGCGTCCTCGGCGGCGACCCCTCCGTGCTTGGTGATGTACTGGAAGGCGTAGTCCATGAGGCCCCTATTGCAACCGGCGTTGGATTTCGTGTCACAGTCCACGAGCTGCTGCTCGGATAGAGATGTGAGGTTCTTATTGCAGATCCCGTTGATGCCCTCCACGGCCACGATCGTCGACAAAGCCCAGCAACTATAGCATTACCCTGCGGTCACCGTGCCCTTCTGCCGCCAGTCCACCGACGGCGGCAGCGCTGCCGTGCATGAAACTGCCACCACCGTCCTTATGGCTGAACATGCGGTGGTCTGCTCAACAACCCAAGAGCAATGCTCATGTTCATGCATGCACATGAGGGCATTCAGATTTCATAAATTTAGGTACAAAGCACACAAACAAGAAAACTGACAGTTGAGAGGCATGATTTGACTGACGACACATCACACAGGAGTTAAAAAATTAAAGGCTTATAGCTACAAAATTCACTCGAGGAGACCTGGAGAAACTAATTAGTTATAACAAAATTGAAGGCACAAACACACACATCTACTAGTTTTTCATTCTTGTTTTCTGCAAAAGTGACCCACTATTTTTCCACCCAGCTTATTTCCTCAGTAAAGAAACTCTATCTTTTGCTTCATGACCAGAAGATTGCTGTTTATTTCCTTTTTTTGAACGGCTATCCAAAGTGCTAGGTTTTAATAGGAGGAAAAAAAATCAGGCAAGAGTTTTGCCAAGAAAAAGGCCAAATAATGTGAGAAATGTACACCATAAAAGAGCTCAAGAAAATCCTATTGTAGTTGCTCAACACAATATTGTTCCTGTTGCTAAATGATGTAAATGCAAAATGGATTTTGCTCAAATGTACGTTTGTTTCATGTTAGAACCCCTCTCCACAAATTGCATGCACTGCCCTCTTCTATCTAGAAGAAAATTTACTAACTCTGTCTAACCTGCTTTCGCTTCTGGTTATAAAGTCTTTTCTGTTGAATATTATGACCCAACTCTGCATGTTGACCAGTAAACCAAAATGCAGGGTCATGAGCAGGTAAACATTGGCTAACTGAATTACTGTGTTTGCTATTGCAGATTCAGTCAATGGTGCACAATTAGCAAAAGGAGCCAGCAGCTCAACAACTATAGTAGATGAAAACCTAAAGCCTCAAAATTATCAGATACTACGATTACTTCTTAATGCTTCAGACTTGTTTCTTCTTCTTAGAGTTGTTAGCTTCTTGCTCGCTAGTGGACACATTTTGATTGGTACCATTCTGAAAATGAAAAATAAAATCAAAGTGGTTCCGGAATGCAACCTACCAATAACTTGTGGGGCCACCTTTTGCTACTTGCTTATAGGGGGGCTGTAGCTGGTCTTTTGTTGCCACTTCTGATCTAAATTAAGCATCAGTCTAAACCTAGAAGAGAGAATTAAGCACGAACATATTCACCTGTTGTGAAAATCTAAATTTTACAATTAGAACCTTGTTAATGGGTTGAGTAGTTTGTACTGTGTTTTCATCAGGCATGGTGCATTCAGCTTTGCCAACTGTTATCCTCTCCCCTTCGACAGTTCAGGCCTTTGGGGAAATATCTGGTACTCCCAAGGATATTTTTGAGAACATTCACATTTTTTTCTAATTTTTTAAAAACATTTAACATTTGTTTTTGAACTTGGAGCACATGGAGTACCTCAAGGATGGGAGTACCAAATATTTTCCCACAGGCCCTTTCCTTGACTCAGATTGATCCCTCTATTGTTCCCTTGGTTGCACTTACATTTTGACACATGAAAAAGAGGTGTGATTGAACAAAATGGGAACGAGTTAGTTGTGATTTGCCCACACGGTTTTTTTGTTTGTTTTGTGTGC
>NC_041390.1:167801545-167899598 GCF_002162155.2 Triticum dicoccoides | reverse complement strand
ATTGTGCAGAATATAGTAAGAACAAATTTTACACTTGCTGGCATCTGTTGGTTTGTATGAAAACTGGAATATATTTTTCTGCAGTACTCCGATAATGTAGCTCCACAAGCAGAAGCATCGAACTAATTTACCAAAAAAATTAGTAAACGGTTCATGATCCTTCCAGACGGTTTTGGGAACGTTCTGGACAGTTTCCAGCCGGCTTTTCGAGTTCTGGGAACCTTCTAGAAGGATCATGATCCTTATTTTCTGTTTATTTTTTGTTTTCATTTCTTATTCCCTGTTTCTTTTTCCTTGCTTCACCTTTTGCCTTTTCTTTTTTCTTTCACTTTCCTTTTTCCTTTTTTTCTCTTTCCCCTTTTCTTTTCTTTCCTCTTTATTTTTTTATTTTTTTCCTTTTCATCTAAATGTTCATGAATTAAAAATGCTTCTTTTTTTTCTAATTTGGTTTGTTTTTTTCAAAATTTTCCTGGTTTGAAATTTAATTTAGAAATTTCAAAAAGTTTATAATTTCAAATTTGTCAGCTTCTTTTAGAAGAAATGTTTGAAATTCAAGAGAAAATATTTAAATTTAGATTTTCAAAAGGTTCGGATTTTAGTTTTTGTTCACAAATTCACAAAATGATTGGAAATTTCCAAAAATGTTCTCGCTTTCAAAATGTGTTCACAAATTTAACAAAAAAAAATCATGTTTTTGAAAATTTGTTTGCAAACTCAAAATAAGTTCGAGGAATTGGAAAAATATTCTCATTTCTAAAATAAATTGAGAAATTCGTAAAATGTTCTATAATTTGAAAAAATGTACTGTCTTCTCCAATTCTGTTCACATATCCAAAAAATGTTCATATTTTTTGAATTTTGGAAAAATATTGCATTTTGAACAAATTATTCATGATTTCAAAAAATGGTTTGATTTTAAAAAATATTCATAATTTGGAAAAATGTTTGCAATTTCAAATTTGTTCACAACTTCAAAATTTATTCAAGAATTTAAAACATGTTCCAGATTTTCAAATTTTTTTCACATATTCAAAAAATTGATCATGAGTTCAAACTTTGTTCGCAAGTTCCAGAAATGTCTTTAACAACCATGTTGCATATCTTGCATCGGAGCTTGTCGTTCCGAGTGACTAGCACAATCGGCGCACCACAACGTAGTCTCAGGTTCGAATCCCAGTTCTTGCTGGCTAATTTTGGATGTTTTCTCACCTCGCGAAATGCCACTGCATAATGGGCCAGCCCAGGTGAGCTGCGCCCTGTGCGGAAGGTCGACTCCCTGACACAGAGAGTGACACTTAGGAGTTCAACTAGTAAGTATGCTCGTGCGTTGCACCGGGAGAATAAACTTAACACACTGATAACCCACAAGTATAGGGGATCGCAACAGTTTTCAATGGTGAAGTATTCGACCCAAATTTATTGATTCGACACAAGGGGAGCCAAAGAATATTCTCAAGTATTAGCAGCTGAGTTGTCAATTCAACCACACCTGGAAACTTAGTATCTGCAGCAAAATATTTAGTAGCAAAGTAATATGATAGTAGTGGTAACGGTAGCAAAAGGTAACGGTAGTAAAAGTAGTGTTTTTGGTATTTTGTAATGATTATAGCAATAGCAACGGAAAAGTAAATAAGCGAAGAACAATATATGGAAAGCTCATAGGCAATGGATCGGTGATGGAGAGTTATGCCGGATGCGGTTCATCATGTAACAATCATAACCTAGGGTGACACAGAACTAGCTCCAGTTCATCAATGTAATGTAGGCATGTCTTCCGAATATAGTCATACGTGCTTATGGAAAAGAACTTGCATGACATCTTTTGTCCTACCCTCCCATGGCAGCGGGGTCCTAATGGAAACTAAGGGATATTAAGGCCTCCTTTTAATAGAGTACCGGAACAAAGCATTAACACATAGTGAATACATGAACTCCTCAAACTACGGTCATCACCGGTAAGTATCCCGATTATTGTCACTTCGGGGTTAACGGATCATAACACATAATAGGTGACTATAGACTTGCAAGATAGGATCAAGAACTCTCATATATTGATGAAAACATAATAGGTTCAGATCTGAAATCATGGCACTCGGGCCCTAGTGACAAGCATTAAGCATAGCAAAGTCATAGCAACATCAATCTCAGAACATAGTGGATACTAGGGATCAAACCCTAACAAAACTAACTTGATTACATGATAGATCCCATCCAACTCATCACCGTCCAGCAAGCCTACGATGGAATTACTCATGCACAGTGGTGAGCATCATAAAATTGGTGATGGAAGATGGTTGATGATGACGGTGGCGACGGATTCCCCTCTCCGGAGCCCCGAACGGACTCCAGATTAGCGCTCCCGAGAGGTTTTAGGGCTTGGCGACGGCTCCGTATTGTAAAACGCGATGAATTCTTCTCTCTGATTTTTTTCTCCTCGAAACACAATATATAGAGTTGGAGTTGAAGTCGGAGAGGCACCAGTGGGCCCACGAGGTAGGGGGCGCGCCCCCTGGCCTTCATCTTTTGCAGGTATTTTTTATATTTTCCAAAAAGTTGCTCCGTGAAGTTTCAGGTCATTCTGAGAATGTTTGTTTCTACGCATAAATAACACCATGGTAATTCTGCTGAAAACAGTGTCAGTCCGGGTTAGTTCCATTCAAATCATGCAAGCTAGAGTCCAAAACAAGGGCAAAAGTGTTTGGAAAAGTAGATATGACGGAGACGTATCAACTCCCCCAAGCTTAAACCTTTGCTTGTCCTCAAGCAATTCAGTTGATAAACTGAAAGTGATAAAGAAAAACTTGTACAGACTCTGTTTGCTCTTGTTGTTGTAAATATGTAAAGCCAGCATTCAAGATTTCAGCAAAGATTATAACTAACCACATTCGCAATAATGCTTAGGTCTCAAGATTACTCATATCAATGGCATAATCAACTAGCGAGCAATAATAATAAATCTCGGATGACAACACTTTCTCAAAACAATCATAATATAATATAACAAGGTGGTATCTCGCTAGCCCTTTGTAAGACCGCAAAACATAAATGCAGAACACCTTTAAAGACCAATGACTGACTAGACATTGTAATTCATGGTAAAAGATATCCAGTCAAGTCATACTCAATGTAAATTAACAATAATGAATGCAAATGACAGCGGTGCTCTCCAACTGGTGCTTTTTAATAAGAGGATGATGACTCAGCATAAAAGTAAATAGATAGGCCCTTCGCAGAGGGAAGCAGAGATTTGTAGAGGTGCCAGAGCTCGGTTTCGAAATAGATATGAATAATATTTTGAGTGGTATACTTTCATTATCAACATAACAACCAAGAGATGGCGGTATCTTCCATGCTACACACATTATAGGCGGTTCCCAAACAGAATGGAAAAGTTTATACTCCCCCTTCCACCAACAAGCATCAATCCATGGCTTGCTCGAAACAATGAGTGCCTCCAACTAACAAGAGTCCCAGGGGGAGTTTTGTTTGAAATTATTTTGATTTAGTTTGCATAAAGCATGGGACTGGGCATCCCGGTGACCAGCCATTTATCTCGTGAGTGAGGAGCGGAGCCCACTCCTCTTGAGAATAACCCGCCTAACATGGAAGATACGGACATCCCTAGTTGATACATGAGCTATTCGAGCATACAAAATAGGATATTCATTTGAAGGTTTAGAGTTTGGCACATATAAATTTACTTGGAACGGCAGGTAGATACCGTATATAGGTAGGTATGGTGGACTCATATGGAATAGCTTTGGGGTTTATGGAGTTGGATGCACAAGCAGTATTCCCGCTTAGTACAGGTGAATGCTAGCAAAAGACTGGGAAGCAACCAGCTAGAGAGCGACAACAGTCATGAACATGCATTAAAATTAATCAACACCAAATGCAAGCATGAGTAGGATATAATCCACCATGAACATAAATATCGTGAAGGCTATGTTGATTTTGTTTCAACTACATGCGTGAACATCCGCCAAGTCAAGTCACTTAAATCATTCAGAGGAGGATACCACCCTATCATACCACATCACAACCATTTTAATAGCATGTTGGCACGCAAGGTAAACCATTATAAGCTCCTAGCTAATCAAGCATGGCACAAGAAACTATGATCTCTAGTTGTCATTGCAAACATGTTTATTTATAATAGGCTGGATCAGGAATGATGAACTAATCATATTTACAAAAACAAAAGAGGTCGAGTTCATACCAGCTTTTCTCATCTCTGTCGTTCCATCATATATCATCATAATTTCCTTTCACTTGCACGACCAAACGATGTGAATAATAGTAATAATAATAATAATAATAATAATAATAATAATAATAATAATAATAATAATAATAATAATAATGCACGTGCATTGGACTAAGCTGGAATCTGCAAGCATTCAATAAACAGGAGAAGACAAGGCAATATGGGCTCTTTTGTCAGATCAACAATAATGCATATAAGAGCCACTTCAAAAATTTAATTATGGTCTTCTCCTATCGACCCCCAAATAAAAGAAAAGAAATAAAACTATTTACACCGGAGAGCTCCCAACAAGCAAAAGAAGAACATGAAATCTTTTTGGGTTTTCCTTTTTTAATTACTACTACAAGCATGGAAAGTAAACTAATTAAAAGCTACAACTAAATTTTTTGGTTTTTCTTAAGGTTTATCAAACACACAAGAAGAAAGCATAAAAAGGAAATAAACTAGCATGGATGATACAAATGAAAAGTATGAGCACCGACATCTAGCAATGAGTGTGTGAACATGAATGTAATGTCGGTGGGAAATACGTACCCCCCCCCCCCCGCAAGCTTAGGCTTTTGGCCTAAGTTGGTCTATGGCCACGGCTGGCCTGGCGGATATCCATAGTAAAAGTTGGGGTCGTACTGAGATGCAGCGGCTATCGCCTCCTGAGCTGCAGCATGGCGACGAGCGGCCTCCGCTCTCCTCTCGTACTCATCTGCCTCCTCTCTAGTAATAACATATCTTCCTTTTGCCTAATGATCAAAGAAGGCAGGAGCAGGGAGAGTAATATGGACAGCACGACGTCTGTCAAAGATTAGTCGATACTGGAGAGGTGATTCATTCCTCTCGACAAACTGGTGGTGAACCATAGCATTAAAGTCTAGATAAGCAGGTGGTAATTCAATATCATTTTCGCGTATGGCTACACCAAGAAAATTAGCTATGCGGGTTGCATAAATTCCTCCAAAGAAATCTCCATTAAATCTATTAAGATGCAACCTATGTGCAACAATGGCTTCCAAATTATAAGATTTATCTCCTAACACAACACTCCTAAGAATACTGAGGTCAGGGACACACATATGACATGCCTCAACTTTACCATTAATGCATCTACCTATGAAGAGAGCAAAATAATGTATAGCGGGAAAGTGAATGCTCCCTATGGTAGCTTGTGTTATATCTCTAGATTCTCCCGCAGTTATGCTAGCAAGAAAATCCCTAAATTCAGATTTGCGAGGATCCCTTATACTACCCCATTGTGGAAGTTTGCAAGCAGTGGTAAAATCCTCTAAGTCCATAGTGTAAGAATTTTCATAAAGATCAAACAGGACAGTTGGAGAATTACGTGAAGATGAAAATTCAAACCTCCTCATAAAGGTACTAGTGAGATTGTGATACTGGCTGCACTTCTCTTCCTCGAAGCTCACAAGATCAGCGTCACACAAATATGCGTTGAATTCTTCCTTAATTCCTGCTTGATCCATAAAGTTTTCCGAAGGCCGCTCACAAGGACGCACTGGAGCGTATCTTGGTGGCTCTTCATCAACATCATGCATTGCAAGCCTGGGTCCTTACTTCCTTGAGGAACCACCTTGGAACATTTTCCTAAGCATTTTTCTTTCTCTGAAAAATTCTGAAATTTTTTAGTAACTTCAAAATAAAAGTAAAACAAACTCAATAATATTGATAGCAACTACTCCTACAAGTGCCTAGGGCCTATATCATGCATCAAAACTATTTTTGACCATATAAATTTGAAATGCAAGCTCAAGAACAGGGTCACCTAAGCAGCAAAAATTTGCAATGAATAAAGCACTAGAACAAAAACTAATTGGACCAATGGAGGAGTCACATACCAAGGAACAATCGCTCCAAGAAGTTTTGTGAGAGGTGCTTTGAGCAAGGAGATCGAAAATGGCAGCAAGATAAGCTAGAACTTGTGCTTGAGCTGGATATTTGTGTTTGTGGGGGGAAGAAAAAGTGTGTGGGTGCAGGAATAAGTCGAGGAGGGCCACCATGGGCCCACGAGGCAAGGGGCACGCCCAGGGGGGTAGGGCGCGCCCTCCACCCTCGTGGGCAGGTGGTTGACCCCCCTGCTGTGTTCTCAGTGCCAAATATTCTCAAATATTCCAGAAAAAATCATATTTAAATTTCAGGGCATGCCCTCCACCCTCGTGGGTAGGTGGTTGACCCCCCCTGCTGTGTTCTCGGTGCCAAATATTCTCAAATATTCCAGAAAAAATCATATTTAAATTTTAGGGCATTTGGAGAACTTTTATTTTCGGGGTATTTTTATATTGCACGGATAATCAGATAACAGACAGAAACATACTATTTTTTATTATATTTAATATAAATATCAGAAAGCAAAGGGAGGGTACAACAGGTTGTGCCTTCTAGTTTCGTCCATCTCATGATCATCAAAAGGAATCCACTAACAAGGTTGATCAAGTCTTATTAACGAACTCATTCCGAATAACTTGGAACTAGAGAAATTTCGAATAACACTATGTTACCTCAACGGGGATATGCACTTCCCCAATAATAAGAATATCATATTTCTTCTTGACAGTAGGTAGAGGAAATTCAAAACCTCCAAATATAATTGATGGACTTTTTCCAATAGAGTTGATATTATGAACTTGAGGTTGTTTCCTCGGAAAGTGTACCGTATGCTCATTACCATTAACATGAAAGGTGACATTGCCTTTAGTGAAATCAATAACAGCCCCTGCGGTATTAAAAAAGGGTCTTCCAAGAATAATAGACATACTATCGTCCTCGGGAATATCAAGAATAACAAAGTCTGTTAGAATAGTAACATTTGCAACTACAACAGGCACATCCTCACAAATACCGACAGGTATAGTAGTTGATTTATCAGACATTTGCAAAGATATTTCAGTAGGTGTCAACTTATTTAAATCAAGTCTATGATATAAAGAGAGAGGCATAACACTAACACGGGCTCCAAGATCACATAAAGCAGTTTTAACATAGTTTCTTTTAATGGAGCATGGTATAGTTGGTACACCGGGATCTCCAAGTTTCTTAGGTATTCCACCTTTAAAAGTATAATTAGCAAGCATGGTGGAAATTTCAGCTTCCGGTATCTTTCTCTTATTTGTAACAATATTTTCATATACTTAGCATAAGGATTCATTTTGAGCATATCAGTTAATCGCATACGCAAAAAGATAGGTCTAATCATTTCAGCAAAGCGCTCAAAATCCTCATCATCCTTTTTTTTGGATGGTTTGGTAGGAAAAGGCATGGGTTTCTAAACCCATGGTTCTCTTTCTTTATCGTGTTTCCTAGCAACAAAATCTTTCTTATCATAACGTTGATTCTTTGATTGTGGGTTATCAAGATCAACAGCGGGTTCAATTTCTATATCATTATCATTACTAGGTTGAGTAACATCACGAACATTATTATTAACATTATCACTAGTTTCAGGTTCATTACTAGATTGAGTTTCAGCATCAGAAATAGAAATATCATTTGGATTCTCAGGTGTTTTAGTAATAGGTTCACTAGAAGCATGCAAAGTCCTATCATTTTTCTTTTTCTTCCTTTTAGAAGGACTAGGTGCATCTATATTATTTCTCTGAGAATCTTGCTCAATTCTCTTAGGATGGCCTTCAGGATACAAAGGTTCCTGAGTCATTTTACCACCTCTAGTCATAACTCTAACATCATTATCATTATCCTTACTATTCAATTTATTGAGCAAGTCATTTTGAGCTTTAAGTACTTGTTCTACTTGAGTGGTAACCATAGAAGCATGTTTACTAATAAGTTTAAGTTCACCTTTGACATAAGTCATATAATCACCCAAGTGTTCAAGCATATTTGAATTGTATTTCAATTGTTTACCAAAATAAGCATTAAAATCTTCTTGCTTAGCCATAAATTTATCAAACTCATCTAAGCATGGGCTAGCAAATTTAGTAAATGGGATTTCAGCTTTATCATATCTATAGAGAGAATTTGCCTTTACTACCTGTGTCGGGTTATCAAGACCATGAGTTTCTTCAATAGGTGAAGGATTAAGACCATATGTTTCTTCAACAGGCGGTAAATTAAGACCATGTATTTCTTCAATAGGAGGTAAATTCTTAACATCTTCAGCTTTAATACCTTTTTCTTTCATAGATTTCTTTGCCTCTTACATATCTTCCGGACTGAGAAATAGTATACCCCTCTTCTTCGGAGTTGGTTTAGGAATAGGCTCAGGAATTGGCTCCGGAGGTGTCCAATTATTTTAATTCATCAACATATTATTCAATAGAATTTCAGCTTCATCCGGTGTTCTTTCCCTGAAAACGGAACCAACACAACTATCCAGGTAATCTCTGGAGGCATCGATTAGTCCATTATAAAAAGATATCAAGTATTTCATTTTTCTTAAGAGGATGATCAGGCAAAGCATTAAGTAATTGGAGAAGCCTCCCCCAAGCTTGTGGGAGACTCTCTTCTTCAATTTGCACACAATTATATATATCCCTTAAAGAAGCTTGTTTCTTATGAGCAGGGAAATATTTAGCAGAGAAGTAATAAATCATATCCTAGGGACTATGCACACAACCAGGATCAAGAGAATTAAACCATATCTTAGCATCACCCATTAATGAGAACAGAAATATTTTAAGGATATAAAAGTAACGAGTTCTCTCATCAGTCATGAACAGGGTGGCTATATCATTCAATTTAGTAAGATGTGCCACAACAGTTTCAGATTCATAGCCATGAAAAGGATCAGATTCAACCAAAGTAATTATATCAGGATCAACAGAGAATTCATAATCCTTATCGGTAACACAGATAGGTGAAGTAGCAAAACAGGGTCAGGTTTCATTCTAGCATTTAGAGATTGCTTGTTCCATTTAGCTAATAACCTCTTAAGTTTGTATCTATCTTTGCAAGCTAAAATAGCTAAAGAAGCTTCTTGATCAAAAACATAACCCTCAGGAATAACAAGTGATTCTTCATCATCACTTTCATCAGTATTATAAGATTCAATATTTTCAATCTCTCTAGCCCTAGCAAGTTGTTCATCAAGAAATTCACCAAGTGGCACAGTAGTATCAAGCATAGAAGTAGTTCCATCATAAGTATCATGTATAGCAGAAGTAGCATCATCAATAACATGCGACATATCAGAACAAATAGCAGAAACAGTTTTAGGTGTCGCAAGCTTACTCAGAACAGAAGGTGAATCAAGTGCAGAGCTAGATGGCAGTTCCTTACCTCCCCTCGTAGTTGAGGGATAAATCTTGGTTTTTGGATCTCTCAAGTTCTTCATAATGATAAACAGATATAAATCCCAAGTGACTCAAAGAATAGAGCTATGCTCCCCGGCAACGGCGCGCCAGAAAGTAGTCTTGATAACCCACAAGTATAAGGGATCGCAACAGTTTTCGAGGGTAAAGTATTCAACCCAAATTTATTGATTCGACACAAGGGGAGCCAAAGAATATTCTCTAGTATTAGCAGCTGAGTTGTCAATTCAACAACACCTGGAAACTTAGTATCTGTAGCAAAGTATTTAGTAGCAAAGTAATATGATAGTAGTGGTAACGGTAGCAAAAGGTAACGGTAGTAAAAGTAGTGTTTTTGGTATTTTGTAATGATGATAGCAATAGCAACGGAAAAGTAAATAAGCGAAGAACAATATATGGAAAGCTCATAGGCAATGGATCGGTGATGGAGAATTATGCCGGATGCGGTTCATCATGTAACAATCATAACCTAGGGTGACACAGAACTAGCTCCAGTTCATCAATGTAATGTAGGCATGTATTCTGAATATAGTCATACGTGCTTATGGAAAAGAACTTGCATGACATCTTTTGTCCTACCCTCCCGTGGCAGCGGGGTCCTAATGGAAACTAAGGGATATTAAGGCCTCCTTTTAATAGAGTACCAGAACAAAGCATTAACACATAGTGAATACATGAACTCCTCAAACTACGGTCATCACCGGTAAGTATCCCGATTATTGTCACTTCGGGGTTAACGGATCATAACACATAATAGGTGACTATAGACTTGCAAGATAGGATCAAGAACTCTCATATATTGATGAAAACATAATAGGTTCAGATCTGAAATCATGGCACTCGGGCCCTAGTGACAAGCATTAAGCATAGCAATGTCATAGCAACATCAATCTCAGAACATAGTGGATACTAGGGATCAAACCCTAACAAAACTAACTCGATTACATGATGGATCCCATCCAACTCATCACCGTCTAGCAAGCCTACGATAGAATTACTCACGCACGGTGGTGAGCATCATGAAATTGGTGATGGAAGATGGTTGATGATGACGATGGCAACGGATTCCCCTCTCCGGAGCCCCGAACAGACTCCAAATCAGCCCTCCCGAGAGGTTTTAGGGCTTGGCGGCGGCTCCGTATCGTAACATGCGATGAATTCCTCTCTCTGATTTTTTCTCCTCGAAACACAATATATAGAGTTGGAGCTGGAGTCGGAGAGGCACTAGGGGGCCCACGAGGTAGGGGGGCGCGCCCCCACCCTCGTGAACAGGTGGTGGGCCCCCTGGCCTTCATCTTTTGTAGGTATTTTTTAAATTTTCCAAAAAGTTGCTCCTTGAAGTTTCGGGTCATTCCGAAAATGTTTGTTTCTGCACATAAATAATACCATGGTAATTCTGCTGAAAACATCGTTAGTCCGGGTTAGTTCCATTCAAATCATGCAAGTTAGAGTCCAAAACAAGGGCAAAAGTGTTTGGAAAAGTAGATACGACGGAGACGTATCACACATCATCTATTATGTCAGAAGCTAGCGGGTCGGGAACCAGCGAGAAAAATGGAGAGGGCCAAGGTGTCGCCGGCCTGCTCAACATGAGCCGCCGCTCTACTCAATGGTGCATATCCAGTGCCAATCAATGTCATCCATGTGACCGTGCACTATCACTCCGACGCGCGCCATTCCAAAGAAAGAGACGGAGAAAGAGAGGAAAAGGTACAACCCTCCCCTCTAAAAAATGTATGAAGGAGCATAATGGAACTTTGGCAAAGTGTACATATGCCTCGACGCCCTACTATGCACTACGGGCACCGATGCCGTTCTCCAGCCATGCTGAGCCGTGCGCTGTTGTGTGCCATTCCCATCGTGTTCGTTGGCATGAGCCTCCTGTTGCCGACACCTTCCACTTGCTGCAGTCATCCAAGATCGCCCATGCACTCCACCTCCGGTGGGCGCATGTACACGAATTAGTGGTTGATTGAGTGATTTACAGAACAAGTTGGTTAGTTTTTTAATTTAACCATCATGTCCTCATGATCGAAGGGGTAAGTTTTCTCCCTCTCGGCTTTTCTCTTCACCTTCTTCTCTCTATTTCTAATCTTTGTTTTCTCTAGTGAACGAAGTCGCCATGGAACAACCCCGCCGCCTTGGAGCTCTCCCCGCCTCCAGCCCGCCAACTCTCCACCGGCCTTGTGCTCCTCCGCCTCGGTCTGTCCGCCCCGCCGCCAGATCCGACGACCGTGAGGAGTGCCCATTCATCCACCGCATGGGCCGCCTTGGAGCTCGCCCCACCTTCGACCTGGCACCTCTCCGCCGACCTCGTGCTCCTCCGCCTCGATCCGTCCGCCCTGCCGTCAGATCCACCTCCCAGACCACCAACCAAGCGCCGCCTCTTGCCTGGGAGGAGGACGGCCAACAGAATCACCCATTCATCCGCCGCATGGGCCACTTAGCTCGCTAGGCCCAGTAGTGTCCTTTTTGTAAGAACAAATCGTTTTTTGGATTAGCCACTTAAAAATAGAACCGCTGGTTGAATTCTCATGAACAAAGGGACTTTCATGCAAAATTGTTGACGACGTTTGGCCAAAAGCACTTGGCGCTTTATTATTAGGTAAGGATTCCTTGCTTGATCGTCCTTTTTTTTGGATTTTCATGTGGCCTGCTACAAAAAAGAAACAACTCACTTTGCGCCCGGTGGTCCGGCTCAGTCCCTTCGACCCCTCTGCCTCGTTGTCAGGCCTGTTGCAAAGACAGAGCGTGCACTCGCCCCAGGGTAACCTCTAGTTTGATTATTGTTCTTTTTCTTTTGTTTATATATTGGAAATATTTTGTTCTTACATGATATATTGGAAATACTCTAAATGATTGTATATTAGAAATTAATTTACTCAATTTTTTAAAGCATTCATCACACATTTAAAAACAGTTCATGCAGTGCTAAAATAATGTCCGTGTAACTTTTAGAAAATGTTGATACTATTCAAAAACTATAATGTGACAAAAAATGTTAATGATATCTGTGAAGAAGTGTTTACACAATGTAAAAAATTATGTTCGTCACATTTAAAAAAATATACAATGTAGAAAAATGTACGTATAATTTTGGAAAAAGGTTCCTGTCATTCAAAATAATGCCCGTGACATTTAAAGATAAATGTTCACATTATTTAAAAATATATTTGTGAGATTTAAGAAAACACAATATAACAATATGTTCACCTAGTTTTAAAACTGTTTTGTACAATATATAAAGGTAAATGGCTATATAAAGGTAAATGACCGGGGATGACTGGCCAGGTGGTGGGTCCTTGTGTCGGCGCCGGTGGCGGCGGATCATCGGATCCCGTGTCCGGGCTCATCGCAGGACGCGCGTGGCGGCCGGAGCTTCCTCCGACGTCGATGGCGCTTGATGCGGGATCGCGGCGGCGGTTGCCGTTGTATGGACGACGACAGCGGCTGGCGCGACGGTGGGTCCTCCCTGTAGCGCCCGGAATCGGGGCGGCAGCCCCTCTTCATCAACGGTGACGGACTCCGGGGTCGTGTGGGTGAATCGGAGTCCGGATCTCGAGATGGTGACGGCCTTTTGAGGCTAGTGGCGGTATGGGACGTCACCTCCATCAACAGGCCGGGTTCGATGCGGCTCGGCAGGTGACACATGAGCCTATCTCGGAGTTGTCGGGCGGTACCTGTCGTCGGCAGGTGAAGCCACCGGCGGATGCTATGCACGACGTCTTATACGGAGACGTCAAGTCCTGCCTGCTACCGGCAGGTGATGCACAACGGCTCTGGCGAAGGTGTCAAGTTTAGCATGTTGTTGTTGGATCAGAGATGGTGCGATAGTAGCGGGAGGCAGGAGGTATGGAATGTCTTTGTCTTTCGTTGTCTCCTCCAGAGATACAGCTATCGAGGCATCGGTAGACGGATAAAGGCGGTTGGTACAGACAGCTTCAACGACGAGCTTATGCACTCCGGTGGAAACACAAGATCTCTGATCGGGCTATGTCATCTCGTCTTCCAATGCCGATTCACTCTTCGGGTGTGGAATGATATTATTCCGTGACTTGGATTGCACCATGTCAACACGGCCACCTGAGCGACGAGGGCCTCGGTGAGAGATTGATGGACCAATAACATACACACTCGGGTTGGTTCTCCCAAGGCGCTAGCCTCTCTAATCATGCTCATCTCATGGGAAATTTGGACCGAACGCAATGTCGTCCCTTCGATGGTTCTCATTTCCAAGATTAAAGAGAAGGTGTCTTTTTTGGGTTTTGGCCGGTGCGAAACAGTTGGGTATTGTAATGCCGCGAGAGTAGTTCTTTCTTTTATTATCGCCGCTTTGCGGCTTTGTTCTAAAACTTGTTTCTTATTCAATGAAATGGCAAATCTTTTGCCTTGTTTAAAAAAAATAACCGACGATACTCCTCAAGTCTCAACATCCTCAAACACCCAAGTTACCAGGCCCGTGTACCAGGCAGTGAGCATATCATTACAAAAATTGTTTTTAGGCAACTGGCGAATACAAAAGTCCATCGTGAGTGTGTGTCCCTCAGGAAAAAAAATAGTCGACTCAATAGCAAATAACCGACTGATGTGAGAAGAAAATTGGCCGCCTTTCAAGTTGTTAGATTTCGTGCAAAAAATGTTCTATATGTATGCATATACGTTCGTTGCTATGGCTGACTCTGGATGGCTATCTTCATTGGAAAAATATAATCGCTAATAGAAAGAGGTCGGCTGGTGGTTTATACGGGTCACGCAGCAACGGTATTGGGCCTAATCTAAGCCCACGACTTGCAGCGCACGGCGGCCGAACGCCACGAACCACGTTCGTTGCTATGGCTGACTCTGGATGGCTATCTTCATTGTGATCCACGCCGTACCTCCCCCGCGTCCACCTCCTGGCTCGGGCTGCAAGGGGGGTCCCTGGGATCCTACCCGGCCTTGGCTGAGAGAAAGATCGGGTTGGTTTCGACGGAGGGAGTTTTTTCTAAGGTTTCAATCTCTGGACAGCAGGATCTGGAGGCGATGGCGGATGAAGGTACAGGATCGCGGGGGAAGAGGGACAAGGAGAGCGTGGAAGATCTCTTGGCCCGGCTGAACTTGCAGGAGGCAGAAGATGATGAATTTGTATGGGAAGAGGAATTGCCAGATCAGATGGAACCGGCCAAGTGGTTGGCTATAGCCAGGGTTCATACTCTTAAAACTTTCAGCGCAAGTGCGTTGTATGGAGACATGTACTCGACATGGAACCCAGCAAGACCAGTGGTTTGGAGAAGGATCAATGAAAACCTCTTTACAGCACAATTTGGATGTTTAGCAGATTGGAACAAGGCAATGCTCAAGGGGCCATGGCTTTTTAGAGGTCATGCTGTGATTCTGAAGGAATACGACGGCTTTAAAAAGCCGGAATCCATCCAGTTAGACAGAATTGCAGTCTGGGCGCAGATTCATCGACTCCCGAACAACTTCCTGATAGAAGCAGCTGTATGGGGGATGGCTTCACGCATTGGTAAAGTCGAGGAGGTCCAGCTAAGGCTGCCTGCTGGTTTCTTCGGCGAGTTTGTAAGAGTCAAAATCAGTATTGACGCCAACGCCAAGATAAAACGTTTTGTCACAGCAAAGAAGGGAGATGAAAGAGTAAGGTATCAGGTGAAATACGAAAAGCTCCCTGCGTTCTGTTTCCATTGTGGGGAGTTTGGACACTGGTATGAGGAATGCGGTGATGGGGAGCACGATGAGTCCACTTTTGAGTGGGGAGACTTTGTGCTAGCTGATGTAGCCAGGGCAGGACATTCAGGTCGTGGGATAGCTGGATCTCAGAGAGGACGGGCGACAACAGGAGGTCCGAGAGGACGAGGAAGGGGAAGAAGCACTTATAACCCTAACCAGAGTTAGCGTTTCAACGCCCAGAACCAAAACCCTGTGAACACATGGGAAACGGAAGCAGCTAAGAAGGGAAAGGAGGATGTGAGCATCGAGGAAACAGCAAAAAACTCTATGGATGTGGCGCAGGATGGCATGCATGCAACTTATAAACGCACGTCTGTGGAAAACAGCGTGAGAACTAGCTCGTCCTCACAAGATGTGACTGTAAATGAGGATGGTGGCCTTGGGGACAGATCGTTGGCAATGGTGGTGGCAACCAAGGCGGCGGCTGTACCGCCTCTACCTCCTGTCTACGTTTCTCCTCGGAAGCAGAACAAGAGACACAAGCAGATGCAAGGGGATGGAGCTAAAGGAAATTCAAACCACATCGATGGAGAAAGTGGGGCTGACACAGTGCCTCAAATATCTCATCTACACGAAGCGTTATCGGCGGGCTCCCATGGGGAGTACCGCCGGGCACAATGAGTCTTTTGGTGTGGAACTGTCGCGGCGCAGGCAAACCCGCGATAGTTCGAGAGCTTCGTGAGATGACGAAGCAGTTTGCCCCCTCTGTAATATGCATAGTTGAAACTCAAGTAGAGGGTACCAGGGTGGAGAATCTTGCAAAAACAATAGGATTTGAAAGTAGTTTCGCTGTCAGCAGCAATGGTAGAAGCGGTGGTCTTTGTATGTACTGGAACAATGCAATAAAAGTTGAGACTATTGGTTACTCGAGGTATCATATAGATGCTTTGATAGATGACATGGTAGAAAGTAGAACTCGTGTCACCTTTGTCTATGGGGAGGCGCAAGTCCCAGAGAGATACAAAACTTGGGACACATTGAGGGGGATTGCAGGCAATAGTAACCTCCCCTGGGCAGTCATTGAGGATTTTAATGAGGTGCTACACGCACATGAGCACGATGGAGTTGGACAGCGTAGCCAAGCACAAATGGACGCATTTCGAGATGCAATCGATACGTGTGGCCTCATGGACATTGGGTACAAAGGAAAATTCTGGACGTTTGAGAAGAAGGTGTCAGGGGGGACGTACACGAGAGTCCGGCTGGATAGATGCCTAGCGAATCCAGCATGGTGCATGGCATTTCCGAATCCAGTTCTAGAGCATAAAACAGCAACGTCTTCTGATGATGCACCAATATTGCTAACCTACTCGGAAGAGCACAAATGCAAGAAGCCCCCGAGGGCTTTCAAGTATGAGCTGATGTGGGAATGTGACCCTGATCTGTTTGAGTTTGTGGGCACGGGATGGAAGGAGAAAGAAGGCCGCACGGTTGCAGACATACACAACAAGCTGCATACTATGTCGAGAAACTTGGCTACATGGGACCGAACTCATTTTGGTTCGGTGAGATTGGAAATTGGACACTTGAAAGCCGAACTGGACCATTTGCGTTCCTCGCGAGTTGGACAAGGTCCCGGCCATGTGGAAATAAAGATTACTGACCGGCTTGTCGAGCTCTACCACAGGGAGGAAATCCTCTGGAGGCAGCGAGCTAGGTTGGAGTGGCTGCAGCACGGGGATAAAAACACCTATTTCTTTCATCTGAGGGCAAGCCGTAGGAGAAGAAAAAACAAGATAAAGGCACTCCAGTGCCAAGATGGGCAGTTGACAAAAAATACGGAAGAGATAGAGGCGATCACAACTGCATTTTATTCAGATTTGTATACATCTAACGGAGTGCAGGACATGCATCAAGTGCTAGATACGGTTCCATGCAATGTAACGGAGGAGATGAATGCTAGATTGAATGCACCTTACAGCGAAAAGGAGGTAAAGGAAGCCCTCTTCCAAATGTACCCAAAGAAGGCGCCCGGCCCGGGCGGTGGGCGATTTTTTCCAGCGACACTGGGAGGTATGTGGGGAAGAGGTGACAAGAGCAGTCATAAGAATAGTTGATGGTACAGAATCGGCTGAGTGCATCAACGAGACTACTTTGGTATTGATTCCAAAGGTAAAGAATCCATCCCTTTTGGCACAATTTCGGCCGATAAGTTTATGTAATGTCTTATATAAGATAGCTTCAAAAGTTATCTCAAACCGGCTGAAACTCGTGTTGCCTGACATTATCTCGGAAGAGCAATCTGCCTTCGTGCCAGGAAGATTAATTTCTGATAACATCATTACGGCTTATGAATGTCTCCACTTCATGAAAAGAAACAAGGCAAATAAAAATCAATATTGTGCTCTAAAACTGGATATGATGAAGGCGTACGATCAAGTGGAATGGGAATATTTGGAGGCCATTATGTTAAAATTGGGTTTCAAGGAGAAGTGGGTGGACATAGTCATGGGAATGGTAAGATCAGTAAAATTCTCGGTCTTGTTCAATGGAAAGAAACTACAGCAGTTCCAGCCTTCATGTGGGATTCGGCAGGGGGATCCAATTTCACCATACCTGTTCTTGATAGCAGCAGAGGGCCTTTCGTGCCTATTAAAATCAAAAAGTGAGTCATCAAATCTTCATGGGTTGCAAGTGCCACCTTCGACACCACCGGTAAGCCACTTATTGTTTGCAGATGACAGCCTGTTGTTCTTCAAGGCGAATGGTATGGGTGCTAATGAGGTGAACCAAGTGTTGGAGGTTTATTGTCAAGCGACAGGGCAAAGAATCAACTATGACAAGTCATCGATTTTCTTCAGCAAGGGCGTTCCTGAGGCTGTTCGAGATGAGATAAAAGGGTTACTCAATGTGCCAAATGAGACCCTCAATGAAAAATATTTGGGAATGCCTTCAGATATTGGTGCTTCCAAGAATGGTGCCTTCAAATATTTAAAGGATCGACTATGGAGTAAAATCCAGGGTTGTATCGAGAGCACAATGTCCACGGCAGGTAAGGAGGTACTGGTTAAAGCGGTTGCTCAAGCTGTTCCTGTTTATTCCATGTCCTGTTTTAAATTGCCAAGGGGTCTTTGCGAGCATCTGAACATGATGATAAGGAAGTTCTGGTGGGGGAGTAAGGATGGGCACCATAAACAGCATTGGGTTTCGTGGAAGGAAATGACTCAACCCAAAGCTATGGGGGGTTTGGGTTTCAAAGATTTTGAACTCTTCAACATGGCAATGTTAGCGAGGCAGGCGTGGCGTATCCTTTAACATTCTGAATCATTAAGCGCCCGGTTGCTAAGAAGTATTTACTTCCCGAACTCCACTATTTTGGAAGCAACAATAGGAAATCATCCGAGTCAGGTATGGAGGGCTATTCTGGAAGGGAGAGATGTGATGAAGCAGGGCTTGATAAAGCGCATAGGGAATGGCCAGAATACCAGAATCTGGGTTGACAACTGGTTGCCTAGGGATGAAATGCTGCGTCCTTATGGGTGTATCTCGGAAAATCCTCTAGAATTTGTGTCCGAGTTAGTAGATTCCACATCTGCAACATGGAACTTGGAGAAAGTGCAGCAGGTTTTTATGCCGATGGATATCCCTATAATCTTGAGCATCCCAATATGTACGCTGAATATGGAGGATTTTTGGAGCTGGAACTTTGAGCGATCTGGTATGTTTACAGTACGATCGGCTTATAATATGTTAGTGTCGACAAGAAGAAGAAGGGAGGCTTGGCTGGAGGGTACAGCCGGGTCATCAAGCTCGAACAGAGAAGAGGGAGCATGGAAACGGCTGTGGAATATACAAGTCCCAGGGAAAATCAAAATGTTTCTATGGCGTCTGTCGAAACACTCCATCCCGAAAGAGGACGTACGAGCCCATAGGAATATGTCAACGTCAAGTTCATGTGCGCTATGCGGCGGACCAGATTCCTGGAGACATTCACTTTTACAGTGCACGGTCGCAAGATGTACATGGGCGCTTGCGGACGAAGAGCTGGCAAACAACTTACTAGCTTATTCGGACCCCAGTGCTAAGTGATGGCTCTTTTCTTTGATGGAAACCATGCCAAGGTCAGAGTTCATCAAGATAGCAGTAACATTGTGGGCGATTTGGTTTTCTCGACGGAAAGCAATCCACGAGGGCATTTTTCAAAGTCCCCAGAGCACGAAGGAATTTATACAAAGATACTTGGAGGATCTGGACATTATAAATGAAAGGAAACCAGCCACAGGGGCAAGTGCGGTGCAGCGGGGGAGTTCGAGAATCAGGCCAAAAGCGCCTCCGGTAGGGTCAGCTAAGATCCATGTTGACGCCGGTTGCCGGTCATGGGGTGGTATAGCAGCGGCAGTATGCAGAGATGATCGTGGCGAGTATCTTGGAAGCTCTGCAATTGTTCTCAAAGGCATATCAGATCCTTCTACTCTTGAGGCTTTGGCGTGCCGGGAAGCATTATCACTGACGGAGGATCTACACATCCATCATATGGTTATCTCGTCTGACTCGAGACAGGTGGTGGGCGATATAACTTCAGAAAACAGTGGGAAATATGGTACTGTCATCAAGGAGATTCGAAGTAGAGCTCGTCATTTTGTGTGTAATTTCATGTATGAAAGCCGAAACTCTAATGTTGAGGCGCATAGCTTAGCAAAACATGCACTCTCTTTAGGCCTTGGACGCCATGTGTGGCTAGGCAATCCCCATAATCCAAGATGTATTCCACAAATTGTGGTCTTTGATCGTTATAAAGCTTGGATTATCCCTCAAAAAAACATACCCATCGCTCTTATCTCAAGAAAAGAAAAAAAGCATACGCATCGCTCCAAGATGAGGATTTGCAACTCAACTCGGTGACGCAGTGCTTGACATGCACGCTTCCCTCTTAGAATCGGACTCCATCTCAGCGACCTTCCGCTGGATATAAGCCTAGGGGCAGCTCCCTCAGGGCACGCGCAACACAAGAAACACCCTCGCCGAGCCCTCATCTCATTCCTTCACGCAGCCTTCAGCACGCCCGCTCTCATGGCGCAGTGCTCTTCCTCGGTGTTGCGCGACCAGATCCGTCGTGACCTCGAGCGCCGCAGGACGGTCCTCAACACGGCCAAGGAGAGAGTTGCAAGGAAGTCCTTTGCGTCGCCCTCGCCGTCGCCACGTCAATCGGCGCTGATCACTTCCATGTCAAACGGAGATGTCATCATGAACCGGACCAAGGCTACAAAGGGAGGGGTAGCAAACAAACGCTCTGCTCTGCCGCTGCCGCCGCCGCACCGACCCACGCTCATCCCGTTCGCCAGAATTGCCACAACCAATGCTGCCGGCAAGAAGATCGCTTACTTGGACCTGGGAGAAGCTCCGAAGAGGCCCCTTGCCCCGCGGACGATGAGGACCCTGACCTCGTCCACCATGAAGGTTTCCGGCGTAGCGAGCGTGAGAATTCCCGACAAGTCCTCCGCCCCTCCGTCAGCATGCCGATCGGCGCTGATCACTTCTATCTCAAACGGCCCTGCCGCCGTCAATCCGGCGAATGCTCCGAAGGAAGCACTTGGAAAGAAACGCTCTGCTCCGCCGCCGTCGCTGCCAACGACCAATGCTGCCGGCAAGGAGATCGCTTACATGGAGCTGGGAGAAGCTAAGAGGAGATGTACTGCCCCGCCCCGCCGATCCCCACCGCGTCGATCCTCGCTGATCCCTACCGCGTCCATCCTGAAGCTTTCAAGCGAGATTAACATCTGTGATGTAGTGCAGTAGCCAGTAGGTTGCACCTGTGGCTATTCATGATATCATTACTGAACTAGTAGTATTTTTCTTGTAATTTGGATCGGAGTAGTTGACTTTGAATGGTCGACAATTGTTTTCCTGGTGAAGCTGATTCATTGATTGATGCCATGGCCGCCATGAACTCCGCCAGCTTCTTCACATTGCTCACGGGTCCCGGAGCATCTCCTCATACCGGAGGAATAGCACCTTCTCCGGCCGCTTCCTGCTCATCTCCCAGTATCCCACCACGTGACGCCATTGCAGGCCGCTGACGCATATGCCATCGCAGAAGAACTCGAACGCCTCCTCGAATGTGTACGGCGGCGGCTGCAGCAGCTGCATGTCCATGTCCTTGTCGGCTCGTGCTCATGCTCGTGCATTGGTGGCCGCCCCCTTCTTGGCGAAGAACCATGAGGAGACGAACGCATCCTTTGGGTTCCGGCAGATGTACATGATCCGGCAGCCGGACTCCTCCATGGTGATGCGCCATGGCCAGAGAGAGTAGGGAAGGTGTGTGGCGACCACGTGTGGTGAAGGGAGCACCACAAACGCATCGCCTACTCCACTGTCGTCCGTCGACTGCACAAACGCCATCTCCAGGTACCTGAGGACATCGTGGGGGTTGCCACGGCGGAGCAGGTGGTTGAGGTCACATGGCGACAGGGGCGGTGTGAAAGATGCTGGAAGCGCATGCCTTGGGCAGGGGTGCGCTGCGTGTTTATATGGAGCCAGATATGCGGCGAGATTACAAAGGGGTTAGGGTTCGGTTAGGTGTGGATTGATCTCCAAGCTAACTACCAAGATCTCATCACAACAACCTAACCTAACCTAACTACAACACACACGCCACATATCCTAACTAGCACGGTTCATAACACACCGTGACATACAATGATGTTTAACACTCTCCCTCAATCACAACTATCAAAGTTGAGATTGCGTCGAAAGACCTCCAGCTGCCACAGTGATAGTGGTTTAGTAAAGCCATCTGCTACTTGATCACCAGTAGGAACAAACCGAATGTTCAAAAGCTTGTTAGCAACTCTTTCATGAACAAAATGATAATCAATCTCGATGTGCTTTGTTCTAGCATGAAAGATAGGATTGGCAGAGAGATAAGTAGCTCCAAGATTGTCACACCAAAGTGAGGCTGCAGGTGGGTGACGAATACCCAACTCTGCCAACAAATTTTGCACCCAAATAATCTCAGCAGTGGCATTTGCTAAGGCCTTGTACTCAGCTTCTGTACTTGACCTAGAGACAGTAGCTTGCTTGCGTGCACTCCAAGAAATCAGATTACCACCAAAGAACACTGCAAAACCTCTAGTGGATCGCCGATCATCAGGACAACCTGCCCAATCTGCATCTGAAAAAGCACTAACAAGTGTGGAGTTTGACATGACAAGTTTGAGACCATGACTCTTGGCTGCCTGGAGATACCGAAGAATTTTTTTTACTGCTGTCCAATGAGTGCTAGTAGGCGCATGAAGGAACTAACAAACTTTGTTGACTGAAAAACATATATCTGGCCTGGTTAAAGTCAATACTGCAAAGATCCAACCACACTTCTGTACCTGGTGGAATCCTCGACTCCAAGTACCTCCCCATCATGAAGAGACAACTTCTCTGAAGTAGACAAATGAGTAGGAGAGGGTTTGCAACCCTTCATGCCCACTCGCTCAAGGATGTCTTGGACATATTTTTCTTGAGATAGAATAATTCCATTGGCCATGTGCTTTACCTCGATCCCAAGAAAGAAATGAAGGCTGCCCAAATCCTTGAGAGCAAAATCCATGCGCAGATCCTGCAGGAGGGCTTCAACTGCTCTAGAGGAGGTACCGGTGAGAATAATATCATCAACATAAATAAGCATAAAAATGGTCACACCATGCCAATGGTAAAATAACAACGAGGTATCTCCTTGGAAGCAACAAAACCAAGAGACTGTAACTTAGAGTACAGACGATAATACCATGCTCTGGGTGATTGTTTCAAACCATAGATTGCTTTATCAAGCTTGCAAACATGCCATGGTAAAACTGAATTTTCATACCCAGGAGGCTGCCTCATAAACACCTCTTCTTCCAGAACACCATGCAAAAACGCGTTCTTTACATCTAGTTGTCGCATGCACCAATTTCCAGATATTGCAAGTGAAAGAATCAACCTGATAGTAGAAGCTTTCACCACAGGGCTAAAGGTATCCTCATAATCAATTCCATACCTTTGCTTAAAGCCTTTGGCCACAAGGCGTGCCTTGTATCTGTCAATCGTGCCATCAGATTTGCGTTTTACCTTGTACACCCATTTGTAGTCAATCACGTTTCTCCCTTTGACCGGTGGAACCAAGCGCCATGTCTTGTTTGCTATGAGGGCTGAAAATTCTCCATCCATGGCCTGCTTCCACTTGGGATCACCAAGAGCATTGTGCAGATTCTTCGGTTCACTTGTGGCACAAAAGGAGCCCCAACGGACACAACCATCGTTATATACCTTGGGTTTGGCAATACCACTTTGGGACTGAGTATGTGATCGGGCAGGAGGAGGTGGAGTTGGTCGAGCTTGCTGTATTTGTAGGCGGTTTTGTGTAGAGGAGACAGCAGAATCGGACGCAGCATAGGCAGCAGCAAAATATCCTGAAATCCCCTCCTGCAGCGACCCAGGGGGGGTCTGGTGCGGCAGCCTGTGGTGAACTGCCACTTGGCAGTTCTGAAGTGGCCACGGGTGGAGACACTACAAAAAAAGACACATCCGTGACATTTTGGGCTGAACGAAAAAAATTTCTGTCATACATATGACACTTCTATGATGATAATTGTGAAAAACCCCGGTATCATCATAGATGTGGTGGGCTCCTACTTCTATGACAAAAAATCATGACAGAAAATGAGATTTTCTTCCTGGGCGGGCCGGAGACGCAGCTGCATGACATTCTTTGGGTCGTCCATGATGGAAAAAACCGTGGTAGAAGCGAGGGCGAGGAAAATTTCGGGGAGTTCCCGGTTACGGTGGGAGGTCGGGGGCCGATCGATGCGCGTTTCTCTCGTACACGTACGCGTGTGTGTGCGAGGCGTTGGCTCTAACTGAACCCGAGCGAGGCGTTGGGCTCTAACTGAACCCAAGCGATTGCACTGCAGGCTACGCGTTATTGAACCCGAGCGATCGATCGATGGTTGTTAACTGAACCCGATCGAGCGATTCCTTCGTTACTGCTGCTAACTGAAGCCGATCGATGGGATGAATAGTGAGCGTTGCGGGGGGGTTTGGATGAACAGTGAGCGGTGGCGTTGCCTCTGGATGAACAGGACCCCGTGGTGTGGTGGAGGGCTGGATAAACAGTAGACGGTGTGTTAGAATAAATCCAAGGCATACCGTTGATCATCCGAGGACCAAGCAATCACACGAGCACAACACCGAGATTTTTTAACGAGGTTCACCGATATGGCTACATCCCCAGGTCTTGACTACGGGCGCTCCTCCCGTTGACACCGCTCAATACCGCACCCGGTCGCCCTGGACGCCGGCACATGCCGCCGGCTTCCCTTGCGTTCCGGTGCTATTATGTTGGCATAGGTTACATCGTGTGTCTACCCCCACTATATATGAGAGGCCTAGGATATAAGTGTCCTATTAGGACACGACTACATATCCTATGTAAACACAATACAATTACAAGTCCAACTGTAACCTACCTTGTACACAATATTCGACACAACTCCAACAAACTCCACCTTGGCGAATATTCTCCACCACCTTGAATTTGTCCATGCGTCAAACTTCCATGTACATTGGACTTGAGCATATCCCATGAGAACCACTGCTACTTCAAAGACTCCATATGACTCCACCTGCAACTTGTAGTCCCTTCTTTTCTTGACCACAGTCAACACTCGAGCAAAATTAAGTTTCTTGTTACTCTAGTTTGTGCTCCCAACTTCCAGAGTATCAGTCCAATGCCATCACACACTGATCACTGACCTGCGTGAAAGTGAACAACTCACATATTGGGTGTCACACATAAGAGTTACCTGAACTCAACGCCACAGCTCCTTTCTTGACCGTCTGTCTGACATTTGAAAGAATTTCATCGTTGCTTGTAGTCATCCCGAGTCAAATTCGCAGTTGTCTCACCACATGTATGACCACCAGAGCCCTGGTCTGTCTCCATGCCCCGTGCATACCGCACGCCTCGCTGCTATTACCGCACCGAGCCTCCGCTGTCCTGGTCGAGCCTCAAGGGTCGCGAACCCACACCACTCAACCTCCACTGCAGAGTATCATCGATCATCACCGACCAATGACGAGTTTCACGCTTCGATCAGACCACTGGGCTCCAGTCCGAACTATGTGTCCCTCGCTTTTCCATCCCACTGAATAGGCTTCGATTCCCTGGATCCTTACATCGTAGCCCCTTAATCCAGCTCCACCTTCAACATGACTCCATGGTAGATGATCAGTCCACCCCGCGCCCCGTCGACTTCAAGCTCCGTGTGTACATCACCTTGAATCAACCCCGCGCCATAGTCTTGTCGAAGCCGCACAAGCCTCGGGCATGTGCACCACGTGCTTCCACACCCAGAAGTCGGTCACCATCAGCATCACGCTCCTACGTCGTCTTTGCCGATCCCACCACCATCTTCTGTACCAACCGACTCGCGTCGATCCGTCAGACTGTCTAGTCCGACTCAGCCGAACTTGTCTGGCTACATGACACGCTCGAGGCTCCCAATCGCTTTCCACAAATTTCCATCCATCACATGATAATTCCATCTTAGTTGAATTGACTTCCTGCAACGCCTTCAAGCATCCCTGTTGTGCCAACAAATTTTTCACCCTTGTCCGTCATAACTCAAGGTTTTCAGTTCCGTTGAACTTCTCCACCTCAAACCCGATGCCCGATGGCGTCATGATTCTTCGTACGGCTGATAATGTGAAAAATAACTGAGCTTCCACCGCAATGCTCCAATTACACAAGCAAAACGTGATGAGGTACACCCCTATGTACTAATAGCAAAATCCAACCAAAAAACCTTTGATCTTGACGTGGTGGCTCCCTTGCACAAAACTTGCAATGCTAGCTTTTGAACTGTCAACGTCCCTGCTAGTTTCAATGGATATGTATCACTTGACGGATCTTTCCCTTACCGGTTTGCCTGCATGTTCGTGTCATATACTATGGAGACTCGGTCTCCTTTTTGTCCAAAACAAATCTCATGTACGCTGCTCTGACTGCTCCTCCTATTGCTGTCTCCACCGTCGTCTTGCCTGCGTTGCCGCAATGGCCCAGCCCGCACGCTGCCCGTGCCATGGGATGCTGCCACCTGGGAGCCACAATCCTTAGCCAGCCCCGTCAGGGCCTTGACCAGCCACGATCCGATCTCGACGAGACTTCGTCCAGAACACCCAGCCGCTAGCTTCAACTGCTACTCCCTTCGAGCGCAGCTTCCGGTGCAAATTATACGATCACGATCGTCAGCACCACCAACGGGAACAACGAGCCACCGAGTTATCCTTAGATCAACAGATGCACCAGCCTCATCGAACCTTGCTCATGATACCACTTGTTAGAATGAATCCGAGGCATACCGTTGATCATCCGAGGACCAAGCAATCACACGAGCACGACACCGAGATTTGTTAACGAGGTTCACCGATATGGCTACATCCCCAGGGCTTGACTACGGGCGCTCCTCCCCGTGACACCGCTCAATACCGCACCCGGTCGCCCTGGACGCCGGCACATGCCGCTGGCTTCCCCTGCGTTCCGGTGCTATTATGTTGGCATAGGTTACATCGTGTGTCTACCCCCACTATATATGAGAGGCCTAGGATATAAGTGTCCTATTAGGACACGACTACATATCCTATGTAAACACAATACAACTACAAGTCCAACTGTAACCTACCTTGTACACAATATTCGGCACAACTCCAACACGGTGGAGGGGTTCCCATGGAGGGGTGGATGAACAGGACCTCGTGGTGTGGAGGGCTGGATGAACAGTAGACGGTGGAGGGGTGGTTAAACAGGAATCCATGGTGTGGAGGGCTGGATGAACAATAGACGGTGGAGGGGTGCCCGTGGAGGGGTGGTTGAACAGGACCCCGGGGTGGGGAGGGCTGGATGAACAGTAGACGGTGGAGGGGTGGTTGAACAGTAGCCGGTGGAGTAGCGCGCGGTGGAGGCTGGATGAACAGGAGCCCATGGATGAACAGTCGCAGGTGGAGGCTGGAGGAGGTCAACGGTGGATGAACAGTAGCTTGTGGAGGCTGGAGGGGGTCGACGGTGGAGATGAACAGTATCCCGTGGAGTCCTGTTTTGCGGTACGCCACACCCCTCCCGATGAACAGGACCCCGTTTCGACCGTAGCGCTCCAACACAAGTCCGTTTCGTCCGTTTTGCGGTACGCCACACCCCTCCCGATCAATAGGACCCCCGTTTCGACCGTAGGAGGTCCGTTTCCTCCATTTTGCGGTATGCCAGACCCCTCCCGATGAACAAGATCCTGTTTCGAACGTGGCCGGTCGAACACAAGGCCGATTCCTCCGTTCTGCGGTACGCCAGGCCTCATTTCCATCGCCTGTTCCGTCCAAGCACTCCCGATGAACACGACGCATTCCATTGCCACCCCATGAACACGACGCATTCTGTTTCTTCCCCATGAACACGACGACGACGTTGTTTCTCCGTTCCGACCCAGCCATGTACACGAGCCCTGGCCGTACGTATGCGCGAGTAGTCGAGACCCCGCCCGTATGTACACATACGTGGCCGTATTTTCTTTCTTGCACCCTGGCCGCTGTACATACGTGTAAATGCTACGTGTGCGCCTCTACTACGACACGTGCGCGCCTTTACATCGACCAGTATGTACGTACACGTTCGCGACCAGAATGACAATGCTATGTATGCTTCGACCAGGTGGGTCCCAGCAGTCAGGGGGAAACATCTTTTTTCGCGAAATACGGTGGCCCGTCCGGTGGGTCCCGCTGTCAGGTGGAGGAATAATTAATTTGCACGTAATAAGGAGGCACTTCCTTGCTGCGGCCGTGGACCCAGCTGTCAGCCTCTCCACGTATAGTCCACGTCCGATGGAAGCCGTTCCTTGACCACGTTGACCATGCCGCGCCGAGAGCACCAGGGCGGTGGACGATGACGAGGCCTAGGAAGGGGACGACACGGAGCCGGGGAAGATGCGGTAGTGGATGCCCACGCGTAAAGGAGTACGAGGGTTCACTGGTTCGCTGCGGTGTGAGGCTGCCGTCGCCGCAGAATAACATGGGGTGTGGGTGAGTAGAGGGATGACCTGGCCAGCGATGGGAGTAGTAGGGGGCAGAGAGGCCTCCGTCGCATCGCAGCCGGCCACGGGAGGCAGG
Source organism: Triticum dicoccoides (assembly GCF_002162155.2). Taxonomy (NCBI): domain Eukaryota; kingdom Viridiplantae; phylum Streptophyta; class Magnoliopsida; order Poales; family Poaceae; genus Triticum; species Triticum dicoccoides. The sequence continues at coordinate 167,871,209 of NC_041390.1, read as the reverse complement.
GGCACGAGGCACGACCGGCGCTCATTTGGGTGGCTGGAGCAAGAAGACCAGAGGTTGAAGAAGCACTACGGCTGTTGGATGGACATCATATGGTCACTGGAGCTAGAATCGTGCATATTGACTAAGTTGACAAAGCCCTCCGTCCCCGTCAACTTAGTAGGCCCACAAGTTAGCATGCCACTATACTTGGTCCCAGCTAACAGGGGGAGTATTCATTTTTTTGCGTAATAAGGAGGCACTTCCTTGCGTGCGAAGATATAGCTGGAGGGTCCGAGCTGTCAGCGGCGGTAACGTTTTTTCGCGAAATACAGAGGCCCTTTCGATGGGTCCCTGATGTCAGGTGGAGGAATCATTATTTTGTGCATAATAAGGAGGCATTTCCTTGCGTGCGGCCGTGGACCCAGCTGTCGGCCTATCCACATAAAGTCCACTTCAGATGCATGTCGGTCGTTGACCACGTTGACCAGGCCGCGCCGAGAGCACCAGGGCGGTGGACGACGGCGAGGCTTAGGAAGGGAACGACACGGAGGCAGGAAAGACTCGGAAGTTGTTTCCCACGCGGAGGGGACTACGACTGTACGAGGGTTTTCTGGTTCGTCTGCCGTCGCCGAAGAATAACAGCAGGTGTGGGTGAGTAGAGGGATGGCTAGGCCAGCGATGGGAGTACGATGGGGCGGTGAGGCCTGCGTGGCAGCAGAGCCGGCCGCGGGGAGGAGGGAGCAGGCAGTGCCGCCGGCGCCTGTTTGAGCGGCTGGAGCAGGAAGAGCAGAGATTGAATAAGCACGACGACTGTTGGATGGCCATCCAATAATCACTGCTTGTGCGTTAAACTTCTTTTTTAGGAAAGCCTCAAATCCGTGGAAAACAGCATACAACCCATCTGCCATTATTTCTAATAATTTACTTCCGATTTGCTAATTATTAAGGTTTTTTTGAGCCCATATTCTTTTTGTTAGCATTACAGCCCATATTGTGGCCACGGTTAAAAAACTATACAAAATTTTGCATATTTCGGTGCGGTCTGAACTGTTTTTAATCCCGAAATTTCGACTCACATTCAAACTGATTTTAAAAAAATGTATATCAATATAAAATCCAACAAATTCTCTACGCATAAAACTTAATGTAATTTCAAATCTCGAAATGAAAAAAAAATATTTGAAACTAATTGCCGGTTTGATGTGTTTTAAAAATGTACAGCCCATTTCTCATTACTGATGGGCCATTTTCTCGGCCAGCCGAATGAAATCTCTCATCGTCTTGAAAGATTTGCAGCCCAACAGGCCTGACGAAGCGACTTACTTGGCAAATCACAAAAAACTAGGCTGTGGCCATGGACCCAGCTGTCAGCCTCTCCACGTACAGTACTCTTTTGATGGAATGTCGTTGACCACGTTGACCACGCCGCACCGAGAGCACCAAGGCGGTGGACGATGACGAGGCCTAGGAAGGGGACGGCGTGGAGTCGGGGAAGACGCGGCGGTGGATGCCCACGCGGAGAGTACGAGGGTTCACTGGTTCGGCTGCGGTGTGAGGCTGCCGTCGCCGCAGGTCCTGGCTAGCGATGGGAGTAGTAGGGGGCGATGAGGCCTCATCGGCAGCACGGCCGACCACTGGAGGCAGGAGCAGACGGTCTCCCCGGCGCTGGTTTGGGCGGCTGGTGCAAGAAGAGCAGCGATTGAAGAAGCAGCATGACCGCTCGATTCAAATCCAACGGTTACTGCTGCTAGAATCGTTTGTTGACTAAGTTGACAAGCCCTGCGTACGCGTCAACTTAGTAGGCCCACAGGTCAGCCTCCCAACCGGTGCGCCCCAGATGTCAGTGGGAGGAATTATTATTTTTCGCGTAATAAGGAGGCAGTTGATTGCGTGCGGCCAGGCCAGCGGAGGGAGTAGGGTGGGCCGGGGAAGCCTGCGCGGCATCACAGCTGGCCACAAGAGGAGGGAGCAGGCAGTCCCGCCGGCGCTAGTTTAGGCGGCTGGAGCAGGAAGATCAGAGATTGAAGAAGCACGTCGGCCGTTGGATGGACATCCAACACTAACTGCTGCTAGAATCGTGTGTTCACTGACAAAGCCTTGCGTTAACAAGTCAGCCTCGAAATCTATGGTGTGTACAGCCCATTTGCTATTATTTTTATAATTTTTACTCATTTTCTAATTCATACGGAATTTATTGCAGCCCGTTTTCCATTTTTAGAATTGCTGGCCATTTTCTGGTCAGTACCAGGGTTGAAAAATTAACTAAATATGTGAGAAAATTTGAAAATTTGCAAATTTTTGCTGGGAAATGAAATATTCTTAATCCGAAAATTAATAGCCATACTAAAACAAATTTATAAATAAATTAGTACTATGTCATGTTAAATCCAATGAAATACGTATAAGATATCAGTGAAGAACAAAAACAAAAAAAGAAACTTATATCCCATTTGCTATAATTTTTTTGAAATTTTCAACCCCTTTTGATATTACTTTTAACAGACATTGACCATACTCTTAAGCCAGGCTGGAATGCATCCCTCCTCGTCTTGAAAGATTTGCAGCCCAGTAATTTGGAGAAAACAAATAGGCCTAGCTTGGGTATTCTTCAAAAAGAAATATTGTGCTACCTATTTTCCCAAAGAATCGGTGCATGAGCATTTAGCTTTATTTATTTATTTATTTACTTATTTATGTTTAGGGGACCATGAGCATGTACCTGGGCCAGATTCATGTGAGAGCCTCCCTTCCAGTTAATTATGGGCTTCTCTATTGGGCCTTCATCAGTGGGCTGCATGTTATCAACAAGTGGAAAATGTGTTCCGAGTTTCCAAAAAAATGTGTTCCGTACGATAAATAGTATGCGCTACGTACGGTACGGGGCACTAAAGGATCGAACCATGCAACGACTTCCAAAACATTGCGTTTATCATTCTAACAACACATTTATTCAACCAACAGACAAAATATACTACTAATTGTACATTGAAAACAGCAGCAGCAGCAACCAGGGCTGGGGGTGCAACAGAAGCAGTAAGCAGGCCAGAAGAGTGAAGACGCGGCTCGCTCTTCCAAACCAAATATCATCCATCATTACAAAAGGGCTATCAAAAAAGAACAAATGTATGCATCAAACTAAATAAAGATCCTACTACACCAAGTGTACGCATGTAACTAACTGGCTTAGTTAGACGTTACTATTTATTAAGCTGTGGAGATTGGCTGACGGCTTGAACCAGATGGGTGCCTGATGGGGGAAACTCCAGCCAGCAGGTCGAAGTCTGATACTTGCGACCCTCTCTCCTACTTTGGGCTGCAGAGCGTGGCGGCACATATCAGCGTATGGTGCATGCAGAGACACATGGTACATTGTGTACACACAGTTTTGCCTGATGAACGAAACCGCGCTGCCATCATGATCCTTATCGTCGGTTATCTCCTGGTTAATCGGATAATTCAGTCTGACAAACAGAGAGCGTGTAGCAAGGCTACTTACCAGCCTCCAGTCAAAAATTCCTGAAGGCCCAGAGAAGCTGGGATCCTGCTCAAAGACCTTGCAGTGACTGTGATTGTATTCCGTGAAACAACACGTCCGGTACGTGCGAACGATCATCAATCTTTCGCCGTCATCTGATCGAGCCAGGAACCACCTGCAACTGCCATGCTGCTTTTCTTTGAAAGGTTATGGGATTAGGAAGGGTAGGGACACCAGGCGGCCTACAACATCATATCAAGTTGGAGTCAAATAAAAAAGGGCTCTTGGTTTAGTCAATCTTAAGAACAACATGTTATGAGCATGAATATTTTTTCAGCAAATGTTGAGAGTAATATAAGCAAGCCATCATGATATTATAGGAAAGTAGCATACTCTTGTAACAGCCGTTTGTAGCGATGACTGGAGTAGGCTAGCAATATGTCCAGCCATAGAAGGAGTCGACGGCGTAAATGAAGCTCTTGTGTTCAATGGCATCAGAGAACCATGGAGGGTGTATGATCTTGTGATGGACGTGCAGATTTATCCACTTACCGCAGTGACCTGTCAGATAGGAGAGACCGCGGTTGAAGAACGCAATTAGCCTGAAGTCTTTATAATTCGCAGATCTTGTGGGCACTTGGCAGATTACAACCTTGAGCAAATCAAACTTGGTATCATGTTGGCTACTTTAAGATTCTGAGTATTCTGGGCCGCGGTGCCAAAGCAGTGCAGTGTTAATCGAAGGAAGGGGGATCAATCGCCGGGTGCAGACCTCCACGAGAATCTAGCTGACGCGACCGTCGACGAGCACCATCCAAGACGTGTTCATGCCGACCCAGTACATACCGTTAATGTAGTTGAGGCTGACGGGGATCGGATCGCAGTCAAGGGGGTTGATGCTCGCCACCCTACGATTGTTATGCTGCGTGACACGCCGTTTCTAAAGATCAGGCGGCATCAGCAAGCAATGATCTGGCTTAAAAAGCTCCGGCCTGAGGGCTTTGAGTAAACGGTACAGTCCCGACGAGCACGCGGCGAGCGGCATGGTACTGAGATTATCCACACGCGAAACAATGAGCTTGATTACCTCTGTGGGGAGCGGATTCCAGCCACTCTTTCGGCGGACGCTGCTCGGTTCTGCCATTGTTAGTGCTTGGGTTTCGGACGAGCGGGGAGGCACCTTAGCGGGGATGGAAGATTGGACGAGATTATGTGCGGTCAAAGATGGAGAAGCGAATATGTGCTGCGGGAAGTGGACAGGTGATGATGACTACATCAGGCCGCTTGACTTACGAGACACATACCAGCAGCGTAGTGTCGTGTCAATGCCAGACAACTTGCTTGAGTGATCACAGTACTGGTACTCCCTACAATGCTATGCCCTAACTTGCTTGAGTAGAGTAGTAGAGTAGGACTCTGCTCTACTACTAGCACCAGAGGAGTAGTATATTCTAATCTAAAATAGTTACAAACTTCAATGCCCGAGTGTGGAACGACTACGAACCGTGCTCAAAGACCGTGTCTATGTGGTGTTTGGACATGGGCGACAACCTCAACGCCAACGGTGCTGCTCCCGTTGCACCGTATGTGTTTCTGTCCTTCCTGTTCGAGATCGTGGTAGAATTCATGTTTCTACTGTGTATCCTACTACTATGCTAGTCCACATGATTAGTTGCGAACGACGACTTCTTCCCCGACCTCGGCAACCTCATCCTCGACTACATGGGCGACAACGTCAATGCCGACAACCAGTGAGATACAGGGTGTAGGAAGCGGTTTGGGAATTTGCATGCCTTTCCAACCAGTGAGATACTTTGTACAAAGTACGACAGAGAAATAACCACAGAGAAGGAAGCTAAATGTAAACAATCAAACGAGCATTTTGGATTTGTTTTGCATTGAATCGTTTCACAAGCTTGACTAGTGTTGTTTTTCTACTTTTACAAAAACCGCATCGTAATGTTAAAACATGCATTTGCACGTACATAAGTAATAGTAGTACTCCCTCCGTCTAGGTGTATAAGTCTTCCCTCCTTCTTGGTCGCGGTGCCCAACCGAAGATGACTTATTGACATGGACGGAGGGAGTAGCACAGGCAAGCATATATCGAGAGAGACGTGTAGTGCGAGAAAAAAATTATATGAGACCAGGTGTCACGGTTAGCAGTTGAGACCCGTCCTGATGGATGGCATGTGGCATTCACAAATCACAAAGCATCTAATCTCTCCCCCCTGATTTTAAGTGGGGGTGGGGGATGCTTTGTGATTTGTGAATGCCACGTGTCATCCATCAGGATGGGTCTTGCGTGAGACCTGGTGTCATAGAATTCTTTTCCTGCGATAGTATATAGTAAAGTTTGTGCTATATGCACGTACTTGCAAAATGCGTATGAATACACAAGGTTTCCAAACTTTCCCTTTTACATACTTAATTAAGGACGCTAAAAATTCCTGAACGTTCGGGATTTATCATTTGCGTCCCAAAACTAATGAAATCGCCTTACGAAACAAAAATTATACTCCTCCTAATAGCCACGGCGCTCGCAGGAGCAATTGCAGCGCGCCACGAGTGCCTTGGTGCGCGGTCGTTTCCCAGCGCGCCGACACACCGCCTCTTCCTCAGCCTCGCAGCTCGCTAGGTGCTGATTGGCGGCTTCCCGGCGGGCGAGCGCGATCTCACCGGTGTGGTGATCCGGCACCAACCGGTACTCCTCCTTGCTGGAAGCGTGCACCCGGTCCACGTACCGCCAAGCGTAGATGAGGCGCTTGGGCCCGACTGCACTCAGGGCGTCGGCACGGGCATCCTCCGCCACCCTCACGGCCCTCGCACGAGCCTTCTGCCAAAGAGCCAATTGCCTGACTCTCTCAGACGCGACATAGGCCTCCCAGGCAGCTTGTTCCGCGGTGCGCTTCTCTTCCTCGGCCTTCTTCTCCGCCTCTATTTTGGCACGCTCTGCTAGAGGCAAAGCCTCCCACAGGGCGACATCCATTTCTTTCCAAAGCCCCTCAAGGCTGGGGGGCTCGGCGGGCGGCGCGGCATTCTCCTCGTAGCGGGGAGCCGACGCGTCCTCTGACGCACATGCTGGCGAGATTGGGAACACCGACGCGTCGACCTCAACGCATCGCGGCGAGGAGCGGAACACCGACGCGTCCTCCTCGACTAGTGGCGGCGAGGAACGGAACAGCGACGCGTCACATAGCGGAACACCGACGCGTCCTCCTCGACTAGTGGCGGCGAGGAACGGAACGACGACGTGTGACCGTCCGCGCGGTGCAGCGAGGGGCTCCTAGGGCTTGGGAGGGGCGATGCCATGGTGGTCGACGTGAGAGGGAGGGGGAGGAGATAGCGATGAACGTGAATGTGAGGGAGTGGAGATAGTGATGTCGTGGGAGGCGCAGTATTTATAGCGAGCAATGGCACACCTACGTAAGATATGGACTGAGCTTCACTGACTTAACTGTCGGTCCAGTTGTGTCACTGACATGTGGGCCAGACCCCTGTTGGGCCCATATGTCAGTGACCGAATGCACCTGCAGTTAAGTAACAGCTACGTGGGCATATTTGTTGGAGTAAATTACGGGGGAGCGAAGGGGTGGAAATATTGCTGGTCACAACGGATTGGACGAGCGTGGGGGGAGGAGAGTCATGCATGCAGATTTTTTCACACGGGGTGGAGTGGTGGGACCACCGGAGGGAGAAGGAGAGTTTGGCAGGCATATTGTTTACTCACATGGAGAGGAAAAAAATTGGAGACGAATGGGCTTCCTGTAGGTATGGGGAACGGTGCATAATAAGTCATCTTGCATGCCGGGCTAGGTATAGTCTCAAGTCATTAAAAACAAACACGCCCCACACATGTTCATATTTCAAGGTGCACTAAATTATTGCATGCGATGATTAAGGCTGGCCATAATGGTGGTATCTTAGCTGGTATCATGCACACGGGAATAGCAAACATGCTGATGTGGCAAAGAATTAAAGAAGAGAGGGGGTTAGAGTAACTAGAGTTCATGCATGCATTGGTAAACACATTTTTTTGTGGAGAACGACAGCACTAGTTGAGTACTTTTGTAGACTTTAAAAACTATTCCACAATGTGTCAACATTCACAATGTCAAATCAATATTTTTACACTCATTATAAAACGTAGTTCTTATACTCCCTCCTTCCATCTATATAGGGCCTAATGCGTTTTTCGAGGCTAACTTTGACCAAATGTTAGAGCAATAATATATGACATGCAACTTACACAAAGCACATCATCAAATTCGTATGTGAAAGGAGCTTTCAATGATATAATTTTCACATTATGCATGTCATGTACTATTAATTTTATCAATAGTCAAAGGCGGTCTTGAAAAACGCATTAGGCCCTATATAGATGGAAGGAGGGTGTACTCATTATAATCAGTACTCCCTCCGTCTAGGTGAGCAAGTCATCTTAGATTGTGCACTGTGACCAAGGAGGAGGGGAAAACGAGAGATCTTAATGTTTATTTGCTAATTAATAGCATTGCATGCAATGAACTAACTACTGCATGTCGTGTTTGGTAGTCTCAAGTCATTAAAAGCATGCACACCCACATCTCCTATTGGTTGATATGTTAAGAAACAAGAAACGAGGTAGAAGTTAATGCACCGCGCCTAAGTGTTTTGGGAGTATTGTAGATATTGATATTTTTAGTATAAATTTGGTCGTGGGATTTCATTGATGCCTCTCAAAGCGTTGACAGGTCTGCTATGCATGACCTGAAGATGAAAGCGTTGAGCATCTCGAAGTTGATCAACAATCTTCAATTGTCAAAGATTAGTCGTTCGGACAATAAGGTGGCACACTTAATCGCTAAGTATAGCTTTGACAATAGATTAGATGGTATTCTTGTAAATAACGTACGGCCCTGTGTGGTGAATATTGTATCGAATGAGTGTACCGGTGTGGCTAGTTAATTAATATAAGGTGGTGTTCCAAAAAAAGTATAAATTTGGTCAAACACTTTGCAAACGGTTGACAGGAGTAAAAAGGACCAGAGGGAGTATCATGCATGCAGAGTAGGCAAAAAAATTGCTTGTCTAAAAAAAGGTAAAAAAATTCTCATCTATAGCCGGTCGAAGTCTCAAAGGGCGCGACCACACGAGGGAGGCAAAGGTCGTGGGAGGCGTGAGGTTTGATGGAATTAAGTGAAGTTACATCCACGCGCCGGCATGGCGTGCGAACAGGCAGAAGCTATACTGTCAGGCCTACGATATGGGTCTAGTAGACATGACATCTAGTGGGTCCCGCATAGTTCTCGAGAACACTTTGGGGGCTTGCAGCCGTTTATCCACCGGGCAAGCTAGCAACCCCATGCCATTCGCACGCCGTACTCGTCCCCGTCTTCTACCTTACAACAGTTCGCTCCCAGTCGTCCCGCCTTTCACATTAGTTCGCTCCCAGTTTTTTTTGCGGGGTACAATAGTTCAACTTCTCCTAACCCTCCTCCAAAATCCATGGCCTCCCAATTCTCCATGGTCGCCGCTGAGTACCAGGTTAGAGCCATCACCGGCGATCAGTTCGTCGTCATCTACACACGTGGATCCGAGACGGTGAAAGCATGGCTTGCTCGCTTCCTACGCATGTTCAACAGTTCAACGGATGAGCGGGTCGCTGGACTAGATGTTGAGTACACCACAGTCCTGGGACGAGAGAAGGATCTAAAGGACGAAGAGAGGAAGAAGCCCGCCGTGATCCAGGTTTGCATACATAACGTTTGCTTGGTCTACCACATATGCCATGCCGACGTTGAGTGCCAGGATTTTAAGAACTTCCTCAAGGACAAAAGAGTGAAATTCGTTACTATAGGCTTTAAGAATGACAATGACGTCTTGCGTCGGATAGGTCTCGTTGTAGGCCAGCCCTTCAATCTCCAGAAGGCAAGCCTGGTGTCCTCCTCTCAACCTTCAATGCTGACCCTGGCAGCAGCCATGATTGATCCTTCGTACGCTAAACTGAAGAAACCTCATCACGAGTTTCATCATGCATGGGAGTCGAAGACATTAGATGAAGATCACATCCTGTACGCAGTAGTGGATGCCTACCTTTGTTTAAATATCTACAAGGGTTGGATGAAGAAGCAGAGCCCAGTGTCCGGTTCAAGCAAAGAAGCATCGGCGAAGAGGAAGAGAAAGAGGGACGAGGACGAAGTCGAGGACGTGGACTCGGACTCCAAGTAGGTGGCAGTGCCATCGCTCATGCTGGTTCTACTGCAGTGTCAAGCGGACTAGTTGCTTATTAGTTTATTTTCAAGGGTGTGTTGTGCTGAGGCCCCAGCAGAACTATGTTTATGTTCTTTCTCGTTATTTGAACTCTTTAGTACATACAGTAGTACTAGTACAATGTCTTACTACTGTTCTTTTTGAAGTTGGTACTACTGCTCGTATCTTCGTGTTCCTACTGTACTTAATACGTTCGTACTAGTAGTATAATTTGGGTCAGTCGATTTGTGAAAGAAGTTCGACGGAGCGAAGGAAGAAGACGGCAGAAGAGGTGGAAGAAGCCCTTCTAGCCATCCATGTTGCATCAAACGGCTCACATGAGTCGACTGACCCAAATTGCTCCTTCAGATTGCAGGATCCACGTGGCATTAAAGGTCTCGAAGGTAGATTCCGCGTCCGCACCCGGTTTGCGGGCTCGACGCGCGCGCGACCGGCTTTCGGCGCGACAGCCACCATGTGCGCCTCCTCCGCGCGGGTGGAGACGACAATGACACGCTAGTTCCTCCTCGCCGGCGTGCTGGAGCACGCGCTCGTCCTCCTCTTCGTACGCTGCGTGCATAGACGCGGCTCCACCAGCTGCTCGCGTGCTTGGCAGCACGGCGGCATCGTGAGGAGGGACTGCAGACGATGTGAGCGGGCAAGCCTTCGACTTCATGGCACAGGGATGGTGGCGACACGGCGGTGATGGGCGAGAAATTGTTGGCCGGAGCAGGCGGGCGCCGGCATGCGCAATGGCGGCGGCGGCATATTGATGAGTGTGCGTGTGGGAGCTTACTTTAGTTTTATATATAAGGTCGGTCAAACTTAAAAGAAAACCATACTAGTACACGTAAACATTAAACTTAGGCAGCACTTTTATTAGTTACTAGCTTATGTTCTTGCCCATTGGGACCAGCCTTAGTACCACGGCCACGATACGGAATCCTGTGCAAGCGCATGAACCGCGGCCGCGCGGTCGATCGAACGGTGCGTCACCGTGTCGCGCTCGAAGGACATCCACCGAACCTTTTTGTGTGTGTGAAAACAATCCTCGAATATTACTCAACTTTTTTTCCTGTGAAAGTTCTTGACTCTTCAATATTTCCATATATTTGAAGTTAGCTCCAGTTCGTGTTTATTTGGATTTGGACGTTTTAGGTGTGCCCTAGTTTTTTTTAATACTGATTTTGTGTGTGTGACTGAGAGAGAACGTGTGTATGTGTCCATATGTGTGTTGTGGCGGAAGGGCAATGTGGAGACGGTGTGTGTGTGATACAGACATAGAGAGGTGTGAATGTGCAAATGATCGTGCATGAGTGAGACATAGACAGATGCCGATACGTTGTGTATACATGAGAGAACGGTCTTCTAGTTTACTTGTGTGTGTGAGAGAGAGAGAGAGAGGGAGAGAGAGAGACAGAGAGAGGAGCATCCATAACGCAACAACCATCTCTCTCGATTCGTCCGTCCCTCGCACGGTCGCATGCAACACATGCATCAACGCGCACATTTTGACACCCTCACCCGGCCCCTACCCACCTCAAGGCCCGCACAATCTCTTCGTGAATACTCATTTCTCTCCTTAGGTTTGTTTTCTCTCAATATCTGACACACACACACACATAGAGACACACGCAGCACAACACACACACAGACACTCCCCCGAGCACACAATTCATCCCCATCCAAGGTTATACGGCGACCACTCTCGCTTGTGCTTCTTTGTACCCCAACATGCACAACACCTCAATCTTCAAAGAGGGCAACGAGCAGATCAAAGACAGAGACCACACCGCGCTAGAGAATGCAGGGTCATTTGGAAGCAGGGTGATGTGACGACGGCTGACTGACTCCTCCCCCCACCCTCTCTCTCTTGCACAAAATTACCAATCCCTCTCTCCCTCGCACAAAATTGTCAATCCCTCAACCCACGAGATCCTTCCCCTGTCGTCCATGTTTTTCCTGCCCTCTCATCAAACATGTTGTCTCTTCTCCTTCCACGTATACAGAATATAGATGCACACGCATCTCATGTATATTACATGTATGCATCTTTCTCACAGACCTAACTTCTTCCTCTCTCTATCTCTCTCTATCTCTGTCTCGTTAGGTTTGTCTCCTACTCTCTCGTCCACATACATACAATCTTTCCCGCCCTATCTGCTCCATCTTCAAAAGCTCTCTCTGCACGTTTCGTTCACACATTGGGATATGTCAAAATGTTGCTTCTATAATGGCTGATGTAGAGTTATGGTTGTTCTTGTTGCATCCTACAAAGTAATAACTATGAAATGCATTTAGATTCTCATCTGACTGGGATTATGTGAGTCTGAGCATGTTGTGAAGTACTATAGACCTTGTATACATCTTGGGATTCGATAATGATTGTAACTATTGAATTGTATAGACCATTACATTCGAAGTCAATAGCCTAATATATTTATTTCATAATTTCAACAAATGATTAGTTCACTACAAACTAAGAAAAAAATGTGTACTCCCTCCGTTTTTATTTAAGTCCGCGTATTAGCATTGGTCAAAGTCAAGTTTTGTAAACTCTCAAAAAGCTTATAACAAAAAATATTAACATATACAATAACAAATAAATACCATTAGATTCATTATTGAATGTACTTTCACATCATACATATTTGTTATGGTAAATGTTTATATTTTTCTATAAACTTGGTCAAACTTTAGGAAGTTTGACTTCGGTCAAACCTAATATGCAGAGTTTACTACTACTACTCGCTAGTTGCTTAGCCGAATCACTCAACACGCCACACGGGGAGTCCAGTGTCACAAAATTTTGAGGTCGGCAGGAAAATCTCCCGCGTCCCTGATTCGAGCAGTGGGAAGTTACCATTATAGCCTTCGGAACAGGCCTACGGATGACGCTTGGTAGGAGGCTGTTTTCGTAACTTCAGGTTCACCCTACCCAGCCAACCCCACCCCGGCACCAAGAGTAGTACACCTGAATACTCCCCAATTTCTATCCCCACCGCAAAATAGACTTCTCCATGGCACCGCAGCCTTCGTGCTCCTCCCCTTTACATCGGCACACTCGTCCACTGCAGCGCATCTGCCTCATCGATGACCTCGTACGTCGCACTGGAGCCGGTCCACCGTCGTCATCGTACACGGAGCCTCTTCCCCGGCATCGTCTTCCATGGTCTCGGATCTGCTTCCCTGAAGCCGACGCCAAGCGCAGAAGTACCACCGTCATGGACAATGAACTGACTCCCGTTGCCGACCATGACTCACAGAGGCCGCGGCGACCATTGTTCTCCTCCTTGATTGGTAATGTGTGTATTGAATCACTTAGCAGTACATGTGTAGTTTCAATTTTGTTCATACCTACCCTTCAAATTTCCTGGGTGCTATTGTTCCCGTCAAAGTAATTGGTTATAGCCTCCATTGTCCAACAGAATATCAGCTTGTAATTGTGCGTCGCTCCTGTATCGCGCTGTGCTTGGGTAGGTTTTTCATCTGCAACGAGTAGTGTGGCAAATGATGGAAAGGTTTTTAGAACTAGCAAAGTGCCCATGCGTTGCACGCATCAAGATGCATTTGTATGAGTAGTTTATCTTGTTGGAGATGCTCTAACATGGCAGACGAGTGCTTTAATGTTGCCAACAAGATGCGTGAGTATTACTAGTAGTATATTTTTCTTGCCATGTTGAGATTTTAAAACCACAAGTGTGAACATGCAGAGGAGCAATGAAGACCAAACACGGGATATTCGGGACATCTTCAAGGAGCGTGGCAAGTTAAAGAGGAGCTGCACCGAACCTGTAAAACGAGCTTTGGTAAGTAACACCCTTTCAATTACTTTCATGTAGCCTCGTGTTCTTCGATGTGTATATGTTGTAGTTTCTGTTTCTTTTAAGCGTGGTGTTCTTCGATGTGTAATAAGAAGCGTCTTAATCGTCCTAATGCTTTCATTTTTAGCTTGATGTACGAAGTGGGTGTTCTCACCTTGTAGTCTGTTTTTATTTATTTTTCCTTTTGAATTCACTTCTCCGAGTTCTGTTTATCTGGTTTCTACTAAATGGATCTAGGTTGCTCTGACTATTGATATAAAAAAGAAGTAACTTCATGTCAGGATGCAGTTCCTACGAGGAGGGAAGTATGGTCAACCTCGAGATCATGTTTCCAAAATGAGGCTGGATTACACACAAGGTGCCAGTTCCCTAATGATGCTGGATTAGACACAAGGTGCAAATTCCCAGATGATGCTGGATTACACACAAGCCAGGTGGAGTCGCCAGCTGTTCGTGTCCTCGTGGCATTAGTAAAGGCTAAAAGAAAGCGTGCAGCAGCCCTTGAGAATGTAGCTGAGTTCCTGGAGAAGCGAAAAGAGCAATTAGATGCTCTCTTCACCCAAGCCAAAGAAGAGATGGAAGAAGCCAGAAATAAGCTAGCAGAGGCAGAGCAGGCTAGGCGTCTTCTGCTATCTAAAACTGTTGTCAATACAAAATTTCCTTCATAATAGCTAGGTTCAAATGTTTATCCAGTCAGCATGCCTGTTGTGATGTCCGTGCATCTACTGATGTGGCACAAAATGTTTTTTTGGGTCATGTAATAACAGAAATTACTTTCCAAATAATAACATACGAAGCATTGGACATGGTATAGTTCACGTGCAAGCCCGACATTCCAAGTTCAACTTCCACATCAAACTGATGTTCACAGATATCTGCACATTCATACATAATGTCCACAACCATGATTCACTTCAAAGCCAAAAAAATGTGAGGAGAGATATAAATAAATAAAATCCTCTACTAGTTCCTGCTACTAGTGCGAGCACAACAAGTCAAGACCATGCGTAAATTAATTATATTTTAGTTATTTTCGTGTTCTAAAATGCCTGCCGGCTCGCGGAAGGACGTGTTACCGGCACACGCGCGGATTCAATGAAGGCAGGCGGGGCAGTCTTAAGCTGGTTGCACGCGGCGAGGAGGCGTGCTCAGCCGGGCCTGCAGCGAGTGCGGCCCTCTTGGCTATGAGAGGTCGCGTCCGTGTCAGAGCAATCACTCCCTCTAGTCCTTTTCTGTTTGGGTATAACAAAATCTCGTTTTCCATTCACATTTTAGTGGTAGGATTTGTGCGTGTGTGTCTATGAGAGAGAGAGAGGAGATGGTAGTCGGGGTTGTCTGATCGGTAAACAAATGAATAATGTCAGTCTGGGATGGAGACGAAAAGGAGACCACAACAAATGTTGTGTCTACAGGAGAGATAGAGAGAGTAATTTTAGTGGTATGAGTCATATGTAGAGACATATAGGGTGTATGAGAGAATCCCATAGAGAGAAAGACAAAGTGAAAGACGAGTGGAGACTATGTGTTTGGCGGTGAAAAAGAAAGCTTAGGTACCGAGTGATACGAGAGAACAGTAGAGACGTGAGAGATAATGAAAACCGTGTAATTTATAATGATAGGGAGAGTGTGACACTTCTCAAGGGAGACGTCGAGAGACCATGTTTGCGAGGATAGGAGCAACATGAAGTGAGCGTGCAGGTAAGCTAGAGAAAAGAGAGTGATAGCTACCTGAAGGAGCATGCATGCGAGAGAGATGGGCATGAAAGGAGTGAACAAAAAAGGGATTCAAATATTTGAATTCGAGATGATGGTACATGTAATCCATACACGAACCAAAATTGATCTATCAAACATGCATACTCATATGAATTCACGCACATCTATGTTATTTAATATGTAGATATTACTGATCCATACATTTTAGTAGAACATAATTTGGTTAAAAAAATCGAATTCAACCTTAAGATTTCGAGATCGTTGTATTTGTAAATCATATTATACATATAAAGGTGCAGAATTCTTTGTTGTGCTTTTGAAAGTATATATAAAAAATGATGTATATAGAATGTAATTCCAATTGAAAATGGATCCCGCCCGAAAAAAATTAGAATACAAGCAGGATTCGAATTGAGTTGGCATGGTAAACGTGCACTCTGCAAAATTTGAACGAAGCGGGGAAAGTCGCAGTAACC
This sequence comes from Triticum dicoccoides, assembly GCF_002162155.2. Lineage (NCBI taxonomy): Eukaryota > Viridiplantae > Streptophyta > Magnoliopsida > Poales > Poaceae > Triticum > Triticum dicoccoides. The sequence continues at coordinate 167,855,508 of NC_041390.1, read as the reverse complement.
ACCCGAAACCAAAATCTGCGAGATGAAAATCACTACTGTCTATCCCTGCCACGCAAAGCCTATATGCTGGATTTCTATAGGTTTTGATAGGGGTAGGTTTGTAATTTCACCCAAACGTGACATAACCGCCTCTCACCCAGATTCATACACGGTGGGCGCCAAAACACAGTGTGTCCTCGGCCAAAATCAACTACCTCCCCGATTCATATTCATACACGGTGGGCGCCAAAAACAAACTCTCGTCGGCAAATATTCGGTGTATGCGAGATTACCGTCCTATCCCCAACCGACTAGTGTTGCTGTGATGTAGTAGAAATTTGAAACGGGGGCTAAGTTTGTAAATTTCCTCGCATTTGAGACAAGCGCGCCCTGAATACATGGTTCCCCCCTTCCTCTCGACCTCCATTTTCCCCATTCGTACTCTATGGGCGCCAAAACACCCTCTCCACCCCATCTTCCTTCGTCCGCCGCCGTCCACCACCCCATCCACCGCCGTCCTCCTCCACCATGCCAGAGCTGATACCCCGACGCCGCCGTCCATTACAAGAGATCGACCTCTCTTATCCACGGCTTCGGACCGGGATCCTTGCATCCCGTCCTCTCACTTCATCCCCGCCGTCGTCCACCTTGCTGGCGCCGCTCCTAAGACCGTCTCGTCCACCGCGCCCCGCCGCCACCGTCTACCCTCCTACATCTGCTTCCACGCCACCGACAGCCATCACTACCGCAGCACCGTCAAATTCTCAGCAGATGCGTACACGGCGCCGCACCAGAGGCGGTACTCTTTCGTATCTGCTCAACTTATTTATCGCAACAAGAAAATAGATCGCCACTGCTTTACTCTGATTTCTTGTCTTGATTGCGAAGTTTCCTTTGTCTGGTTTGCACCTTCAGATCCGCCATGTCGGTGTACAAAAACAGGGGTATGCTTTTTGTACCCCTATAACTGTGCATGGGCAGTCTGAGCCACGGGCACCACCACACTGAGCAAGGTAAAGGAGGTGAGCCAAGGTAAGGCCGAAGCTCAGGAGAAGCAGAACGACGCCAAGACCAAGACCACAAAGAGAAAGGGGACGAAACGGACCCCCCCGGCAAGATCCTTGCCGGGAGGCGGTTTTAGCAAACCCGGCAAGACCCTCGCCGTGGCAGCTCTCCCCACACCTACGGAGTGAGTCACCCTTGAGTCCACTGCCCCCATAGGGCAAGGATTCGGGAGACATCCCCGTGGTGGCTTGCAGATCTTTGTGAAGACATTCAAGATCAGATACACCCTTTAGAAGATGATGATCCTTGGCGGGATCCCAGCCAAGGAGGACCACAAGGCCACTAGCAAGAGCCTTGCCGGGGATGACAGCAGGCGCCACGGCAAGACTCTTGTCGGGGCCCCGGCAAGGCCCTTGCCAAGAACACCCGTAGGGCCACCATCAGGCCCACGCCAGTCAAACCTCCACCGCCATTCGCATGCAGCTTCCGACCCAACCAGCTTGGCAGGCACCTGCGTGGCGGCATGCAGATCTTCGTGGAGACCCACCACTGCGCCACCTCAGCTGCCTGCCTGCCTACATGGCACCGTGGGCGCCGCTGGCCAGGGCGCGTGTCGACGCGAGAGGGAGCGGCGACGGACGAGACAAGGCTCTCCCCCGCCCCGGATAAAGCAAGGACACCTGGGCAAGACGCATTAAATGCGCCTTGTCATGTACTGCGAGGGATAACCTCACATCACTATAGCCTTTCCATCTCATGTGTGCCACTGTGGCAACCCCTTTCCTATAAAAGGAGGCCCGAGGCGACCAGGAGGAGGATTCGGCTTTTTGGAGCTCCTCACGCCCCATAGCTAGCTCAAGAACACATATATACAATCCACCAAAGCAGGAGTAGGGTTTTACGCATCCCCGCGGCCCGAACCTGGATAAACGAACCGTGTGCTATCTGTTTGATCCGCTCTTCTCACGACCCCGCGCCCCGCAACCGTAGTAGGGATTCTTGTGATCCCATAGGTGTCGTTCCCACCGACATCTTTGGCACGCCAGGTAGGGGGCTCAGTTGTGAGAATCGGCTTTAGCAGTTAGCTCGACGCTTCTTCATCGTCATGGCGCCCAAGAAGAAGATGACGGTGGCGGTTGGCCCGTCGGAAGCCGGACATCCCGTCCCGACGCGGGTGAGCAGCGGACCGGTCGCAGAAAGGACCCGGGGCGCCGTTCGCGAACACCAACACCGTCCCGGCAGCCAGAGTTTGGGAGGCGGCGATGTTCGTGCGCCTGGTAACGGGCCGCACGCCGCCAAATCCAAAGACGGAGCCAGGCCCTCCACGGGTGGCGCGGGGCCTTCCAAGATCGCTGCCACCCCGCCCGAAGGCGATGCAAGGGCCTCCAAGACTCCTACGCCGGCGCCGACTGCGCGCTCCTCTCAAGCGGCGCACGCCGAACGGCGTAATCACGCCGAAGACCCCGGGCGTCGCCGCAGGAAGAGCCCCGAGCGCCACTCCCGGGAGGTAGAAGACCTGCCCGCCCGCCGAGGCGCTGGTGAAGATGGCATGCAACCGCGGGGTCGTGATAGAGCTCCTTCTGACATGGTCAGAAGTCGAAGCGCGTCGCAATCCGTGCAGGTTTCGCTGCCACCAACGCCAGCAGAAGCCCTGGCGCGCGCGCAGTTGCTCCTCGATTTTCCTCCCATTACGGGGAAACTCAACGAATGGAGAGCCACTATCCGAAGCCTTGTCGCGGTGGCCAACAAAGACGAACCGAGTCCGGTGGAGCCCCCGGGTCGACGCTCCGACGGAGTCCCACGCACCAGTGGCAGGAAAGCCGGCGGCACCGCGACCACGGTGCACTCGCCTCCTCCTCGCCCGGTACCACGGACGCCAGCCCGTCGTGACGTTACGGGTGACAAAATCTCCATAGCATCGTCCGACCCGTGGACCCACTGTGACCAGCGCCAAGTCCTTCGGGAACGAGAACATGAAGACGCTCGAACCACTATCAAGCGCCGGCGCGGAGCGCGCCACCAGTCAGACAGGCGAGCAGGGCCTGCTGTGAACCACCCGGCACCGGAGAGCCCTGGAGGCCTACCTTACGAGGTAGGCTGTCCGGCTGTTACCCGTGAGCTGCGGCAGTTCCAGTGGCCCACTCACCGCACCTTCAAACCTGACGTGGGCGAAAAGTACAGCGGCAAGACCCACCCGTCCGAGTTCCTCAGCATCTACACCATTGCGATGCAAGCTGCCAAAGCCTGCGACGGTAACGTGCTTGCGAATTACTTTCCGTTGGCTCTTAAACCCAACGCCATGTCATGGTTGATGCACTTGCCGGTAGACTCTATTTCCTCCTGGTCGGATTTGTGCCATGAGTTTGTGGGCGCCTTTACTGGAGGCCACCAAGCCCATGGCCAAGCGAGCGACCTGCACGTCATTCCCCAGAAGGGAGGCGAGAGTCTCCGCAAGTATATACAGAGGTTCAGCCAGATACAATACAATATCCCTGATGTTCACCCTGCCGCCATCATCAGCGTGTTCCATCAGAACATGCGTAACCGCAAGATGCGGAAGAGCTGGCAATGAACAAGGTGAAAGATGTAGCAGAACTCTATGTTCTTGCTGACAGATGTGCCCGGGCTGAAGAGGGAAGGAAGTACCCCGGTGAAGACGCCGGCGTGGAAACCGACTCCTCAGATGAAGATACTGCCGCCCCGACGAAGAAGGGTCGGCGCCGCAACAGGAAGCGCAAAGGTAAAGCCGTGCTTGCCGTCGAGGGATCTGGTGACACCGGCTCCACCAAGAAAACCAGGGCAGATGACTCTGGCAAGGAAATTGCCGGATGTGTCGCCTGCCGGGCCTTGGCGGTTGCTGAGAAGCCAGGGAACTCCGACAAGCGATACTGCAAGATCCATCGCACCAAAGGCCATGCTCTCCAAGACTGCCGACAGGTTGAGCTCCTCGCTGAGAAGCAGAGGGCTGAATAGGAGAGGCCGGACAAGGAGAAGGGCCAAGACGGTGTTGAGGGGTCTAGCAAGAAGCGTGACGGCTAGGCGAGCCGTCGCGGCAAGGATAAACAACAGGAGAGGCCCGCCCGGGGCCGTGACAAAAAGCCAGAAGACGACGATCATGAAGAGGATGACGAATCCGGCGACCAAGAGTTTCAGAAAGCTATAGAGGCCATGTGCATCGACGGCAGCGCCTCGCTGCATACTTCTCACCGCCAGGTTAAACAGTGGGCGCGAGAGATTACAGCGGCAGAGCCGTCGTTTGATGCCCAAAGGCCGCTGAAGTGGTCCAGCACACCTATCATTTTCGACACTGAGGATCACCCTGATCGCACTACTGTGGTCGGGTGCTTGCCATTGTTGGTTTCACCAACAATACGCAACCTCAAGGTGACAAAGAGGCTAGTCGATGGCGGGGCTGGTCTGAACTTGATCTCGCCTGCCGTGATCGAGAAACTGTGGATTCCTGATGGAGACCTCGAGGAGACGGGCACCCGGGAAGAAGCCAACCTAAGGGAAAGGTCACGCTGCCCGTGACTTTTGGAAGCGATCTGAACTACACGACGGAGAGGATCGTGTTCGATGTTGCCAAGATCCCCTTGCCCTACAACAGGATCCTTGGCCGCCCAGCGCTGGCCAAGTTCATGGCGGCGTCACACTACGCCTACAACACCCTGAAGATGCCTATGACGATCATCACCATCCCCTCCGATAAGAACGATGCACTGATTTGCGCTGACCAATTATACCAGCAAGCAGTTGCAGCAGCTGCCGCCACTAGGGCACTTGCTCCTGCCACTGGGACCCCGGGAGGGAAGAAGAAGAAGACCGGTGAGACCTCGGACACCCACTCCGGCAAGCGCGCCTCTTCGGAGTGTAGCCCTCCCGTCGAGGATGTGCCAGAGAGCTCCACCGGCGGAAACAAGAAGCCCAGGGCCATACCGCCGGGAACCAAGAAGGTTTTCGTCAATGAGGACGGCACGGGAGGGGCTTTCACCATAAGCTCCACCCTTGACGACAAATAGGAAGACGCGCTCATCACCTTCCTGTGGGCGAATGTCGATGTGTTTGCATGGCAAGCTTCCGACATCCCCGGCGTTCCCAAGGAGGTGATTGAGCACCACCTTGTTGTATGTCCTCATGCGCGGCCCGTCAAGCAGAAGGTCAGAAAGCAAGCTTTGGAACGACAAGAGTTCATCACAGAGGAGATCCGGAAACTAGAAGCAGCGGGTTTGGTAAGAGGAGTGCTCCATCCAACGTGGTTGGCGAATCCGGTCATAGTGCGCAAGGCTAATGGGAAGTGGAGGCTGTGTATTGATTACACAGATATCAATAAGGCTTGTCCTAAGGACCCCTTCCCGTTGGGTGTGATCTGTTGTCATTCCTCGATGCCTACTCTGGCTACCACCAGATCTTCATGACAAGAGAAGACGAAGAGAAAATAGCATTCATCACCCCATGTGGTACGTATTGTTTCATGCGGATGCCTTTCGGGCTAAAGAGTGCTGGTTCGACGTTTGCAAGGGTGGTCCAGATTGGTTTTGAACCCCAGCTCCATAGAAATATGGAGGCTTATATGGATGACATAGTGGTCAAAACCAAGGACAGGGCAACCCTCATACCGGATTTGCAAGAAACATTTGCAAACCTGCGCAAGATCAATCTTAAGCTGAACCCTGAGAAGTGTGTCTTTGGCGTCCCGTCCGGCAAGCTTCTCGGGTTCTTTGTGTCACAGCGTGGGATAGAGGCCAATCCGGACAAGATCAAAGCTATAGAGCAGATTGAAGCACCCAAGCGAATCAAGGATGTGCGTCGGCTTGCTGGTTGCGTCGCCGCCATGGGCAGATTCATTTCCAAGTCTGCCGAGCGCGCCCTTCCCTTTTTCAAGATCTTGAAAAAGGCGGGCCCGATGGAGTGGACGCCAGAAGCCGAAGCAGCATTGCAAGATTTGAAGAAGTACCTCTCCTCCATGCCAACACTTGTTGCGCCTAGACCACAGGAACCGTTGCTACTATACCTGGCGGCAATGAACCAGGTGGTCAGCGCCGCACTAGTGGCGCAGAGAGAGGTTGACGACGAGGTAATGGCAGCGACAGAGCCCGACACCACCAATGCAGAGACGACACAGCCAGTTGAAGTGCCGCCAAAGAAGAAAATGATGCAGCACCCGGTCTACTTTGTTAGTTCCCTCCTGCAGGGAGCTAGATCAAGGTACTCCGGCGTGCAGAAACTGCTCTTCGGCCTTCTTATGTCCTCAAGGAAGATGCGTCACTACTTCCAGGCACACGAGATCACTGTTGTCACTCGCCTCCCTCTGCAACAGATATTGCACAATCCAGATGCAACGGGAAGAATTGTGGAATGGGCACTGGAGCTGTCCATCTTTGGCCTCAAGTTTGAAAGTACTTCGACGATTCAGAGCCGAGTCCTGGCGGAGTTCATTGCAGAGTGGACCGCAACGCCTGACGAAGAAGCCCAAGAGACTTCTCTCCCCAGCAAGGAGGCAAGTTGCAGTTGGATCATGTACTTTGATGGAGCTTTCTCCTTACACGGCGCCGGGGCTGGCGTACTGCTTGTCGCGCCCACCGGTGAGCACCTCAAGTACGTGATCCAGATGCACTTCCCCAGGGAGGTGTCAGCAAACAATACGGCAGAGTATGAAGGGCTGCTTGCTGGTCTTAGGATCGCGGCGGACCTCGGAATCAAGAAGCTCATCGTCAGGGGCGACTCGCATCTCGTCGTCAAGCAAGTCAACAAGGACTACCAGAGCCCGTTGATGAAGGCCTACGTCGATGAAGTGAGAAAGCTGGAATAGTGTTTCGACGGTATACAGGCTGAATACGTTCCCCGAGCGGAGAACGATATCGCCGATTACCTGTCAAAACGCGCTGCCCTCAAGCTACCTGTGGAACCAGGTACCTTTGTGCTCCAGCTAACTCAGCCATCCGTTGATCCATCAACAGAGCATAACAAGAGAAGGAAATCAGGACCCGGCAAGTACTTTCCCACTGAGCTCCCCGGAACCGCCGGCAAGGATGTTGCCGGGGACACTGAGCCCGCCACAGGACGGCTAGCTCCGACGGAGCGTCAAGCTCTTGCCGTCGAGACAGCCGCCCCTATAGTGGAGGAAATGCCTTTAGTCCTCGCCGTCGAGCCTCAGGCTCCAGCGTAGGCACAGCATACCGTCCGATTCCTCCAAACAGGAGAACTTCCTGAAGACCAGGAAGAAGCGGAAAAAGTAGCCCGTCGCTCTACCATGTATCAGTTCGTCGATGACGTCCTGTACAGAAAGAGGTCGAACGGTGTGAAATTGAAGTGTATCCCTCGGGAGGAAGGACTGGAGCTGTTGGTAGAGATACACGGAGGCGTATGTGGATCCCACATCGGGTCAAGGGCCCTTGCCGGCAAGGCATTTCGGCAAGGCTTCTTCTGGCCCACCGCCCTCCAGGATGCGACGACACTAGTCACCAGGTGAGAAGCATGTCAGTTCCATTCAAAGAAGCTTCATCAGCCAGCTCAAGCCCTTCAAACCATTCCTCTCTCCTGGCCCTTCTCGGTCTGGGGGCTCGACATACTGGGCCCTTTCCCCCATGCTGTCGGGGGCTTTGAGTACTTGTACGTTGCAATCGACAAGTTCACAAAGTGGCCGGAGGTGGAGGCAGTGAGGAAGGTCACAGCTCAGTCAGCCGTCAAGTTCTTCAAGGGACTAGTGTGCTATTTTGGTGTACCCAACAGGGTCATCACCGACAACGGCACACAGTTCACAAGCCGCACCTTCATGCAATATATCCAAGACCTCGACAGCAAAGTCTGTTAGGCTTCCGTTGCTCACCCACGAAGCAATGGTCAAGCTGAGAGGGCAAACGCTGAAGTACTGCGAGGCTTAAGGACCAAGACCTTTGACAGGCTGCACAAGAGTGGAAGGCGCTGGATTGATGAGTTGCTGACGGTTCTTTGGTTGATCAGGACGACGCCAAATCGAGCCACCGGCCAGGCACCTTTTGCCCTGATATACGGGGCAGAAGCAGTTCTCCCCACTGAACTCATATACAGGTCACCTCGAGTGCTCGCTTATGATGAGCTTGAGCAAGAGCAACTGCGGCAAGATAACGCAATGCTCCTTGAGGAAGATCGTCTTCGGGCGGCTGTGAAAGCGGCATGCTACCAGCAGGCCTTGCACCACTACCATAGCCGCAAGGTTTATGCCCGAAGCCTTGAGGAAGGCGACCTTGTCCTTCGGCGCATTCAATCGGCCAAGAATTCCAACAAGTTGACGCCAAAGTGGGAAGGCCCTTATCGGGTAATACGAGTCACTAGGCCCGGCGCAGTCCGCCTGGAGACCGAAGATGCCGTTCCGGTGAGTAACTCCTGGAACATTGAGCATCTTCGCAAGTTTTACCCATGAGGCGCGGCTTGCCGGGCCCCCCAGCAAGCCACCTTTTGTACAAGCATTGCCGATGATGCATGTAACCCTTTGTACAAAGCCAGGCGCAGACCCTGAGCATAAATAAATGAAGTGCTGGCGCCCTAAGTTATAGCATGCATGCTAGGTTGAGTCTCGTCCTTGGTTAGGGTTGATAGTGCTTAGCAGCGACTAACCCCTAGCTTAGAGGTGGAGTGTGTGTCTCTTTGCCGTTCTTTCGTCTTCTTTGGTTCGAAGGACTCATAGGTATCCATGCCGGATCACTTGAGGACGAAAAAGAGAAGAGGGACAGACCAGCATCTAGACCCCGGCAAGCCAGTATTGCCGGGGGCTGCAAGAGCGAAGATTCACCCACGGCAAAACAGAGTTGCCGGGGGCTACAACTTGAGATAAGTTCTTCATCCCTTATCTTGTATTCCCTTATGGACTGAGGTATGCGAAACCTCATTTTTTCCTAAAACTACCGTGCTCCCCTAACTCTAGGCCCTAGGGCTCGTTCCTGGGGCCAGGTTTGGTAGTAGTCGCGGCAGCGAGAGGATGAAATAAGGAGCCTGAACCCGCCTCATCCCTGCCTCCACCAAAGGTGTGAGAAAGGTCGAGCGAAGTGGGGAGACGGCAAGGCCTGTTGCCGGGCAAGGAAATGTTTATCTTAAGGATATCAAGGATTTACTCCTTGTCGTGGGTTCTACCCACAAACAAATGACCTGGCAAGCATCCCTTTTTCATTAAAAACATTCCACTCAGGTACAGTCCATAGGGAATGAAAAACATGAATGATGGGATTACAAGTTTTAAATTCAGCTAAGGCCCGAAGGCTTACAAACTAAAAAGAGATAAGGTGCCCATAATCCCTTTCTTGTCCCTCTCCTCAGGAGGTAGGTCAAGGAGGCGAAAAGGGCAAAAGGAGCGCCTAAGCGAGCTACGGGTGGCAGAAGACACCAAGATAACATCTCGGTGGCCGTCCGAAGGCTGGATGGTGGTGGCGGCACCGGAAGCAGAGCTCGAAGACGAGGCGGCAGGACGTCAGCACGCGTCGGAGGCGTCGGTGCCCGCGTACTCTGACTTGACGGCCTTGCCGCCCGCCCTCTTCCTCTTCTGCAGCCTCCCAACGCCAGCCGCCCAAGGAGACGACCCCGAGAAGTTCAGGGAGCCGGCGACGCGGATGATGGGTCGCCGGTGCCACGCGGAGAGGCGCCCGACACCTAATCGGGCCCGTCATCCTGCCGCCTACTACCCTCATCGTCGCTGCCGCTGTCCTCCTCGTCACTCCCGCCTGAGGAGGAGTCTTCACTATCAGAAGAGCTCTCCACGCAGCACCTTGCACGGGTCCCAAAGCACCCGAAGACCTTGACGGAGAGAAGGCCACCCTCCATCAGCTTAAAATGGAGAGTGAGCCCCTCCGTCAAGCGGTGGATATGGGCAAACGTCTTCCATCCCCAACGGAGATACATCACATGAGGGGCAGGGAAATCGACGCGGGCCCGCGTGCCACTGATCGCGCAGCCCCTCATGTGCAGCCAGAAACGACTCCGGTGGATCCAGCTCCATCTCCCGCGCGAATGGAGTTGGGAGATGAAGGCGACGGCGAGGCGGACGGCGTAGCCTGACGAAGAACTCGCAAGGGTCATCCCCAACGTGGCCCTCCATGGGGGGAAGAACTGCTGGTGGAGGCGAGGCCGGCGCGCCGCCCCGTCCTCCTCTTCCCCGAGCGCCTCGGCCTCGCCCATGGCCTCGCCCCCTCCCCCTTCCCCGAGCGGCTGGCTCTTCCACTGCGGGTGCAGGAGAAGGAGGGACGCGTTGTCGAGCGGCGACCCTCGCCGCCACCATGGAAGGACCAGGATTCCCTCTCTCCATGACGGATGGAAGGGGGGAGCAGAAGCTGAAGGAAGGAGGAGATGAAGGAATGCGGGACGCCACCCCCCTCCCGCTCTTTATAAAGGAACGGGGTGGGGGCTCGGCCGCCCTGCTCAGCCAATCAAGACGCAGAAGGCGCAGGGAACTGGGACCAACCCGCCGCCCCAGCCCGCGGCGGCCCGGTTTCCCACCTCCACCGTTCACCACCCCAAGCGCATGAGAGCCACGTGGCAGGCGTGCAGGACCGAGGCGACGGGTGAGGTGACCTCTCCCCACCCCGTGATCATGGGGAGTGGACGCCTTGAATACCACACCTCGGCCCCGTTCAGTAAATGGGCCGCGTCTCCACGCCTCCCTCCGTTTATGGGGAAGGCGCGAACCGCCACCTTTACTACAACATGACGCATGCATGCAGAGCTCAGCGCCACGCATGCCGCCCATGTCACACACGCCTCCCCACACCGCGCCACGCGCAGCAAGCATGGGAAGCGCAGCGCACAAAGAGACTTATCACGGTAAAAACTGCCCAGCCTGCCCGCGCACCATTTTTGGGCCTAGCCCAACGACGCGATTGCGCTTACGTGTGGCCCAGGCCCGGGGGCACCTGTCAGTGTACAAAAAGAGGGGTACGCTTTTTGTACCCCTATAACTGTGCACGGGCAGTCTGAGCCACGGGCACCACCACACTGAGCAAGGCAAGGGAGGTGAGCCAAGGTAAGGCCGAAGCTCAGGAGAAGCAGAACGACGCCAAGACCAAGACCACAAAGAGCAAAGGGGACAAAATGGACCCCACCCCCCGGCAAGATCCTTGCCGGGAGGCGGTTTTAGCAAACCCGGCAAGACCCTTGCCGTGGTAGCTCGCCCCACACCTATGGAGTGAGTCACCCTTGAGTCCACTGCCCCCGTAGGGCAAGGATTCGGGAGACATCCCCGTGGTGGCTTGCAGATCTTTGTGAAGACATTCAAGATCAGATACACCCTTTAGAAGATGATGATCCTTGGCGGGATCCCAGCCAAGGAGGACCACAATGCCCCCGGCAAGAGCCTTGCCGGGGATGACAGCAGGCACCACAGCAAGACCCTTGCCTGGGCCCCGGCAAGGCCCTTGCCAAGAACACCCGTACGTCCACCATCAGGCCCACGCCAGTCAAACCTCCACCGCCGTTCGCATGCAGCTGCCGACCCAACCAGCTAGGCAGGCACCTGCGTGGCGGCATGCAGATCTTCGTGGAGACCCACCACTGTGCCACCTCAGCTGCCTGCCTGCCTACATGGCACCACGGGTGCCGCTGGCCAGGGCGCGTGTCGACGCGAGAGGGAGCGGCGACGTATGAGACAGGGCTCTCCCCCGCCCCCGATAAAGCAAGGACACCTGGGCAAGACGCATTAAATGCGCCTTGTCATGTACTGCGAGGGATAACCTCACATCACTGTACCCTTTCCACCTCCTGTGTGCCACTGTGGCAACCCCTTTCCTATAAAAGGAGGCCCGAGGCGACCAGGAGGAGGATTCGGCTTTTTGGAGCTCCTCACGCCCCATAGCTAGCTCAAGAACACAGATATACAATCCACCAAAGCAGGAGTAGGGCTTTACGCATCCCCGCGGCCTGAACCTGGATAAACGAACCGTGTGCTATCTGTTTGATCTGCTCTTCTCACGACCCCGTGCCCCGCAACTGTAGTAGGGATTCTTGTGATCCCATAGGTGTCGTTCCCACCGACACGCCATGGCACGCTCAACACCATACTCGCAATGCTTATGGTTTTCCCCTTTTATATTCCACACTAGTTAAATCACAGTAGACTAAATTTCAAAATTGGGTCAGTCAATTTTTCAGAGCTCGCCGGAGTTCGCCGGTGCGATCGAAGGGGCTCGGGTGGTTGTGGGGCCTCGCCGAACAAAAAAAACTCGACGTGGGTGGGGGTTGGGGTGGGGGTGGGGGTGGCGGAGGAACACATGTGGTGGGGGCCGGTGGTCCGGTCGGCGGCCCGTGCGATGTTCTGTATGGGAAGAATTAGAGACGAGGAAGAAGAAGGGTTAGGAGACATAGGATCTTCATCCAACCGCCTGAAATGGCCGAGAGACAACTAGGAGTTGCATTCTTAATGCGCTCTGGTTCATCATGTGTGGGCACTGCGCAACCAACATTTTATTATCCAAAATTTTCTTGCTCTTCTTTACCATGTTCCTCTTCCGTTCTTCTTTAATATGTACTCTCTCCGTTCCTAAATACAAGTCTTTGTATAGATTCCACCATGGACTATATATGGAGCAAAATGAGTGAATCTACACTCTAAAATGTACCTGGATACATCTGTATGTGATCCATAGTGGAAATCTCTACCAAGACATATATTTTGGAACGGAGGGAGTATGATAGTAGTATAGTATGTTCCTTGTACTGAAGATGGGCAGGCACATTTGCAGTGTAGAGGTCTATACGGTCGGTTGTGATGGACACTTTGAGCCTCTTTGATTCTTAGGATCTTGTAAACATAGGAATAGGATTTGTAGTGGCCTACCCACTTGAATCCTATAAGAATAGCAAGGAAATGCGGGGAGTTGTGTCGCCTTTGAGAGTTACACTGATATTAATAGTACCGCACCTTCACTTGAAGAGAGCTGGTATCCGAAGCCTTTCTAGCCGTACCGGCAATACTAGCACATATATTCCAGCAAGTTCCACTTTGCTGATTTTACTCTGATGCTTAAGGTTTTCTTGTTATATCTACACTATGATCTGTGTAGCTGCTTTGTGCCGCACTAGCAGCAGTCCACTCTTGAAGCTAAACACTGCAATGACTTACAAAATTGGCACCAAGGCATTGAGTGCCATTCTGGATGCAATGAAACTCATACGCTCCCCACCTGTTGATTCTTGTTCAGAATATGATCCTAATGACTATTCTAACCTCGGGGAGTCAAAGGCAGATGGCATGTGCTGTTCACCCATGAAAGGTGTTTGTTCTAATTTGGCAATGTTTTATTGATTGCGGGTATCTTGCATATGTTGTCTTGCATTTCTTCTACTTTGTTGCACCGCCATCTTCTTAGTTTACTCATCATATATGTCGAGATGCCATGCCCATCCATTATCAATACATATTACATCTGTCATCATATCATGTTTTTCCACTCAAATGCTATTCTTGTGCATCAGACATCAAAAAGGAAGAGGGTGATTGCTAAACCTGAAGGAGCACCAGCAAAGTCCTTGAAAAACGTGGTGGTGCCGGAGAAATCAGACAGCACCCCACTTATATTGGCTGTACAACCAGTGACACAAAACGTAGGACCGACTCCAGCAGACTGTACCCATACTTCACTGGCCACACCACTAGCCCCACCACACTGGACCTGCACTCCAGCAAAAGGTATACCGATTTCATTTTCCATAGCACTAGCTGTACCATAGAAAAATCCCACTCCAGCAAAAAGAACAGCAAGTCCACTGGCTGAAGACCTATCCCAACTGTAGAGACGGCCAATTCCTGCAGATTGGATCCCCATTCCATTTATTCCCAGTTTAAAAGACAATACTTTCAATGTTGTTAGGGACTACATGCATATATTCCCATCATGGGAAGATTATTGTGAAGACAAACACCATTTTCACATCTTCCTGTCCAACTTATGTGTAAGTGCTATTATGCATGGTTATTATTTTCCTTTTTTCTGCTGATTGAACACATGAATGATTTACATTACATTGTTGTAACTAGGCGAGGGTCAATCTGGATAGTCATGACGAGCAAAGCTTGCTTGTGCTTTTCAAGGAAGCATTGTAGCAGTATCGGTGTTACCTAAGGAAATCGCACTTTGATGGCAAGTCTATAAATGAATTTCTGGTGAAGTCTCCTGTGCTAAATTTAGAAGACATTGAATGGAAAAACCTTTTTATGCACTGGTCTCGTTCCCAGGATGAGGTACTGTCTATGAAATCACATGACAATTTGAACTTCTACTTTTCCGCATGTGCCTTACGGATCTTTTTTGTAGGAAATCTGCTCGAAGAAGAATTCCGGTTTGACAAGAACGACAGGATATCACAAATATGCTGCCCGCTGCTTTGCTCTTGTTAGTACCTATTGTCCTGTATCACTGTACTTGCATACATACCTGGTTCATTATGTGACAGCAGTATGCATGATAGCTTGCTTATCAATTGTTCGCTCCAAATTATCTGATCTGTATGAATGGTTACATTAGTGTAGAATATATCCAATGCCAATGTTTTTTATCTCTACATTGTTCTTGTAAGTACATGCTGTCCTTTATCAGTGTACTTATAATGACAGGTAGTTGTTCATGTACCATCACTCTGCAGCTTATTTTCCTTCGCCCTCCATTTTCTACACATCAGATCTATATTTACTCTTACCATAAGGTTGGTACTGAGGAAGTTTAGCTGTGCATTGCTCTTGGTTGTACCTTTTGCCTGTATCACTACACTTACATTTATAGCTACTTGGTTATGTAGCATCACTCTTCATCTTTGTCGGTGTCAAAACCGGCGGATCTCGGGTAGGGGGTCCCGAACTGTGCGTCTAGGCCGGATGGTAACAGGAGGCAAGGGACACGAAGTTTTACCCAGGTTCGCGCCCTCTCGATGGAGGTAAAACCCTACGTCCTGCTTGATTAATATTGATGATATGGGTAGTACAAGAGTAGATCTACCACCATATCAGAGAGGCTAAACCCTAGAAGCTAGCCTATGGTATGATTGTTGTTGTGTATGTTGTCCTATGGACTAAAACCCTCCGGTTTATATAGACACCGGATAGGGTTAGGGTTACATAGAGTCGGTTACAATGGTAGGAGATCTGCATATCCGTATCGCCAAGCTTGCCTTCCACGCTAAGGAAAGACCCTCTCGGACACGGGACGAAGTCTTCAATCTTGTATCTTCATAGTCCAGGAGTCCGGTTGAAGGTATAGTCCGGCCATCCAGACACCCCTAATCCAGGACTCCCTCAGTAGCCCCTGAACCAGGCTTCAATGACGACGAGTCCGGCGCGTAGATTGTCTTCGGCATTACAAGGCGGGTTCCTCCTCCAAGTACTTCATAGAAGATTTTGAACACAAATATAGTGTCCGGCTCTGCAAAATAAGTTTCCACATATTGCCGTAGAGAGAATAATATTTACACAAATCTAATCTGCTGACGTATTCCATAATGTGACACACCACGGCCAAGCCTTTATCCGAGTCGTTTCATTATCCCACCTTAGTGCGTCATGCGAGGCAGTTTCCTCGGTACGTCTTGTTAAAGCAGAGATCATGTCCCCTTATTCCGGGATTCTCATCAATGTGGGCGTGGGTAACCCAACCGCTTCTAGGACTCCTAGATCATAGGCAAGTCCAAACGGACACGGAGAGGACGCTTGATATTCACCCTCTTTATAAAGGGGACAAGGCTTTTATTTTTCCCTCCCGTGCTCAATCGAATCCTTCCCCCACCTCAAGCTCAAACGCCCGAAGTTCTGGTCAGGTGCTCCGAACCTTCAGTCATGTCCGGATCTAGCCTTCAAGGCCAATGGGTGCCTTCCTCCGTCATGGAAGAAGACATCAAAAAGTTGAGGGAGGCCAGATATCTGACCGCCAAAATTTTGCATCGGCTGCCTCCCCGAGGGTAGGCCATTCCCACCCCCGAACCCAACGAGAATGTCGTGTTT
Source organism: Triticum dicoccoides (assembly GCF_002162155.2). NCBI lineage: Eukaryota > Viridiplantae > Streptophyta > Magnoliopsida > Poales > Poaceae > Triticum > Triticum dicoccoides. Next base: position 167,839,577 of record NC_041390.1, on the reverse strand, counting down.
GTCTCCCACTTCCTCCGAGGTCTAGGCCTTGCTCTGGATCCTTTCGTCAGGGGTCTGATGTTTTATTACGGGCTAGACTTCTATGATCTAGCTCCGGACTCTTTTCTTCATATCACGACATTTATTGTCGTGTGCGAGGCCTTCCTCCGAGTTACCCCTCAGTTTGGCCTATGGCTCAAGACCTTTGAAGTGAAGCCGAAGATGATCGAGGGGCAACATGCAGCGTGTGGAGGTGCCTCAATACGCAAGATGGCGGGAGCTCCGTGGCCCAAAGGTTCCATCCCAGAGGTGTCTGAATTGTGGCAACAGGAGTGGTTCTACATCACGGCTCCTAGAAGTGCCAAGTGGGCGGCCACCCCTGTTTTCCGCTCGGGCCCTCCACCATAACTGATGTCATGGATCAGCAGAGGTTTGAGCTGGGGTCCAGCCAAGGACGTGCCTATACTGCAAAGCCGCATTCGTGATCTCTTCAATGGAGATTTTAGTTTGGTTGCGGTAATACAAGTTATGCTGGTTCATCAAGTCCAGCCTTGCAAACATCGGCCTCTTCGCCTATGGGAGTTCAATCCCAAGGGACTGCGTGTCATTCAAAATTTTCTCGGGCTGACGCACGAGGAGATGTACAATTCATTCTTCGGACCTCAGGTGGAGTGTCTGGAAATCACCGAGGACGTGGGCCTGAGTAGTAACCGCGCCGCCGAACAGGTAAGGCATCTTTCGGCCGAACATACTATCTCTCCTTTGTTACGAAGTTATTTCTGAGAGTTCATTTTTTGACCAGGACTGGCTAACAAAGGCGAAGTTGATTCGGTATTCGGCCCCCCTCCCTGAGGGTTTGGAAAATCCGGTATTGGAAAAGATGGTCCAGACCACACCTTGCCCGGAGCCCTTGAAGGAAGATACTGTGGAGGATAATGCGGGCGGACACGGGCCCCCAACGCTACCCATTCTAGCCGAGGGAGCGAGCGTCTCCATGAAGGAAGACGACCAGAAGAGGAAAAGGACTGGGCCCGTGGATTCGGAAGCCGAAGCTTCCAAACGGGAGAAGAAGTCTCCCACAGAGGGTCCTACCTTGGGGGGCGCCGTTGCCGCACAAAGTCCGCGGGGGGATCAATTCTCCCGCGAGTCGTAAGTGACCCAAAATACTTTTATAATACAGATATGCCATCTTTTTCTTCTGAGAAGATAACCACCGCATATATTTTTGCAGTTCGGGCCTTAGCCCCTCTCAAATGAGCTCGTCTTCGGGGGATCTTCTTCCAGAGATGATGGAGAGCGAAACGCCTCCTCCAGACTCCTTCGCTCCGGAAGCGGGCGACCTGAAGTGTCGTCGCGGAGGGCCTCTCCGAGTCCGGTGAGGCCAGAAGATAATCCCATTGACCCCCGAAGCTCCCAGTGTCCGGCTCCCGAAGAGAGCAGACAAAAGAGTCAGGCACCGTCTAGTGTGCGATCGGATGTTCTGAGGGAGTTGGTGGGGCGAGCGGCCATCTCAGATGAACACCGTGTGCTGATGAATACGGTGATGGAGAGAATATCATCTGCCGAAAGCGGATTGCATGAAGCTTTTATGAGTCTACTGACAGGCTTTGAGGTACGTAAAAGAATGTATGATAGTCCTGCACATGCTAGGTGTGCCCTATGTAGGTAGTAGCCCCTGAGACTCTGGTTGTCGTCGGAAACGATGACGAACAGAGGATCATATTCCCCGGTAATAACCAAACTGCCTCTATGTGCAGGTGATGGAAGCTCAGGTGGCTAGCCGGACTAGCGAATTTGCCCATTTAGAACGGCAGTTGGATGCGGCAGACGCCGACATCGAGCTTGTTAACAAAAGGCTTGACGAGGCACAGGGTAAGTGTCATTATCTGGCAAATGCCACAATAGGAAGAGCAGTATGATGCCAGCATTTTTAATATGTTGTGACTGCAGATGGAGCTGCCACTGTTGAAGCCCTGCGGGCAGAACTTGCCCGAGCCAAGGAACAAGCGAGGTTGGGTAATGCGACTGCTTTGAAGGCGGCCGAAGAGTTGCAAGCCGAGAAGGCCGCGCATGGCGAGAGCCGAGACAAGATGGCCAAGATGGCCATAGAATTAAAAGCCGCCGCCGATCGTTGTCGGGCTCTTGAAAAGGAAAACCAAGCGAAGGCATCGGACCTTGAGAAGGCTACTGCGACGAGAAAAGACCTCCGTTTTGCTATGAGGGCAAAGAAGGAGGACCTGCGGGAAGCCGGAGATATTGTAGCTGGGAAATCCTTTATTTTGTGGAGGAAGTTCTGAGATCCACGGTATGCACCTCTGGATCGGCTGTGGAGTTCGGAGGATGTGTATTCCAGGGTCAGACGGACCGTGAAGTAGACCAGCTGTTTTGGAGACAATTCCATTCTCCCGAGCGTCCACTTTCATTGACTGACCAATTAGCTGAATGGGCCGAACTAAATAGGTTGTCCGGACTCTCCATGAGGTCTATTGTGGATCAGCTATGGCCGGAAAGGTCAAAACCGAATAGCTATTTCAGCTTGGTGCAGCAGTTCCTTGACGTGGTGCCGCGCATTAATGCGATGAAGAGGTCGGCGTGCATAGAGGGCACACGGATGGCCTTTTCCCGTGTTAAGGCATACTGGGCGGAGATGGATGCTACCAATGTTGCAGCGCGGGATTCGGCTATAGGTCGAAAGGCTGCTGAGCACTACTTTGAAGAAGTTCTTGAGGGTGCCTGTTTGATAGAGACCCAGTGCTCAAAAAATATTATGTTTGAGTGATATGTAATCTCATTGTAAGCGAAATGCTTTTATAAATTTTTATAAGGCTATTTTATACTTTTGCCTGAAAGTAATATGATGCCTCCTGGGCGGCCGTTTTATGTATACATGTGTATAACCTGAAAGATTGCGGTCGTCGGATTCAACCCCCACGCATATAATGCAGAGGTGCTCGCAAAAACACGCATTCACACTTAACCCAACGTCTTGGTCCTATTAAGGAGGTGATAGCGGAGCGAGCGAGGCAACCGGACTATAATGCTTTAGCACTTTCACTTAGCCATAGGAGTTTGACAGTGGGGCTACTAGATAGCCCCTGGTGGCTCTGCACTCTCCCGGTTCCGGGGTGCGTACATGCCTGGCCAAAAAACGGCCCTTCGTTAAGGCGGAGGAATTCTAACATTCCCACAGGTCATCAAGTGGTTGACCAGTCTCACTCTATATCATGACAGACAGTTTTCGGCTTTCTCTACTGAGGTGCTCGTCCGGATGAACCAGGGCACAATCGCAGTAGTTCTCCTGGTGCTACCTTAGCCGGTAAAGCGGAACGTAAGGCACCAAAACACAGGAGCCAGGCAAACCCAACATTTGACCAAAGACAATGATTCGGAGCTGATGCATATAGGGCCAAACTCGCGACGCCGAACACTCCCTAAGGTATTCGGTCTTTGTGGTATAAACCGGGCCTCAATAATGGCCTTTGTAAGAAGCCCCTTGTGTCCAGGTACGTGCATTGTTCTGGCATGGCCACATGCCAAGACGTCAGCATCCTTCTCAACGGTGGATATGTATCAACAAGAGACAGTAAAAAAGGTTTACGCAGGGTCTTAATCTAAAAATAATCCTTGGAGTGGCTCCCTGCTGCACGTCTGCGCCTGTGTCTCCGTTGTGCCGTATCCTGGATGGGTGTAGCACGATGATCGTCTGTAAAAGAGAGGAAGTTAAGTGAAAAAGTTGTCGTGCAAAGAGGATAGTTTTTAAAGAAACCATGTATAATTCAGGATGATAAGAAATTGCCACTTGTCTGCGCGCGTTGAGCCCCTTGTATTGACAAATAGGGGTGTGACCACTTATTCGGTATAAATAGCGGCGCCGGACTTGATTAGTTGTGTCTGAGGTCTTGACGACCTATTTGGATGCTTTCACTGGTCCGGACGCCTTTAGTGTGCGGCTGCCATGGCAGCCGCACTCTCTTCGGCGCGCAGAGATCGCTTGATATTTTTGTTCACTGAAATGATGCCACGTGGACCGGGCATCTTGAGTGTGAGGGAGGCGTAGTGTGGTATTGCATTAAAGCGAGCGAAAGCTTCACGTCCGAGCAGTGCTTGATAGCCGCTTTGAAACGGAGTGATGTGGAAGGTTAAATGCTCGTGACAGAAGTTATCGGGAGAGCCGAATATAACCTGTAGTAGGAGGGAGCCCATACAACGAGCCCCTGGGCCTGGCGTTACTCCTTCAAAGGTAGTATTGCTATGGCGAATTTGTGTTGGGTCTAACCCCATCCCGCGGATTGTATCCTGATATGTTAAGTTTAGGCTGTTGCCGCCATCCATCAAGACTCGTGTGAAGTGATATCCGCCAATTACTGGGTCTAATACCAGGGCAACCCATCCTGTGTGTAGGATACTTGCTGAGTAATCGCGATGGTCGAAAGTGATCGGTTGAGACGACCAGTGGCAGGACTTCGCGGTGACAGGCACTTGGGTATATTTTCCTGGGAGTGCCGTGTTGTTTTTTCCCTTGATCACGTGTAACACGTTTACTGTTTTGACTTCTGGTGGAATTTTTTTTTGTCCCGCCGTGTCTTGCTTGGGAGGCTCGTCCTCGTCTTCACTTGGTGTATCCTCCCCCTTATGTATGACATTGAGCTTGCCGGACTGCTTGAAGACCCTGAAGGAAATATGCCCTAGAGGCAATAATAAAGTTATTATTTATTTCCTTATTTCATGATAAATGTTTATTATTCATGCTATAATTGTATTAACCGGAAACATAATACATGTGTGAATACATAGACAAACAGAGTGTCACTAGTATGCCTCTACTTGACTAGCTCGTTAATCAAAGATGGTTATGTTTCCTAACCATAGACAAAGAGTTGTTATTTGATTAACGGGATCACATCATTAGGAGAATGATGTGATTGACTTAACCCATTCCGTTAGCTTAGCACTCGATCGTTTAGTATGTTGCTATTGCTTTCTTCATGACTTATACATGTTCCTATGACTATGAGATTATGCAACTCCCGTTTACCGGAGGAACACTTTGTGTGCTACCAAACGTCACAATGTAACTAGGTGATTATAAAGGAGCTCTACAGGTGTCTCCAAAGGTACATGTTGGGTTGGCGCATTTCGAGATTAGGATTTGTCACTCCGATTGTCGGAGAGGTATCTCTGGGCCCTCTCGGTAATGCACATCACATAAGCCTTGCAAGCATTGCAACTAATGAGTTAGTTGCGAGATGATGTATTATGGAACGAGTAAAGAGACTTGCCAGTAACGAGATTGAACTAGGTATTGAGATACCGACGATCGAATCTCGGGCAAGTAACATACCGGTGACAAAGGGAACAACGTATGTTGTTATGCGGTCTGACCGATAAAGATCTTCGTAGAATATGTGGGAGCCAATATGAGCATCCAGGTTCCGCTATTGGTTATTGACCGAAGACGTGTCTCGGTCATGTCTACATTGTTCTCGAACCCGTAGGGTCCGCACGCTTAAGGTTTTGATGACAGTTATATTGTGAGTTTATGCATTTTGATGTACCAAAGTTTGTTCGGAGTCCCGGATGTGATCACGGACATGACGAGGAGTCTCAAAATGGTCAAGACATAAATATTGATATATTGGAAGCCTATATTTGGATATCGGAAGTGTTCCGGGTGAAATCGGGATTTTACCGGAGTACCGGGAGGTTACCGGAACCCTCCGGGAGGTATATGGGCCTTAGTGGGCTTTAGTGGAAGAGAGGAGAGGTGGCCAGGGCTGGGCCGCGTGCCCCTCCCCCTAGTTCGAATAGGACAAGGAGAGGGGGGCGGCGCCCCCCCCTTCCTTCTCTCTCTCCTCTTTCCCCCTCCCGAATCCTATTCCAACTAGGAAAGGGGGGAATCCTACTCCCGGTGGGAGTAGGACTCCTCCTGGCGTGCCCTCCTCCTGGCCGGCCGCACCTCCCCCTGCTCCTTTATATACGGGGATAGGGGGCACCCCTAGACACACAAGTTGATCCACGTGATCATATTCTTAGCCGTGTGCGGTGCCCCCTTCCACCATAATCCTCGATAATATTGTAGCGGTGCTTAGGCGAAGCCCTACGACGGTAGTACATCAAGATCGTCACCAAGACATCGTGCTGACGGAACTCTACCCCGACACTTTGCTGGATCGGAGTCCGGGGATCGTCACCGAGCTGAACGTGTGCTAGAACTCGGAGGTGCCGTAGTTTCGGTGCTTGATCGGTCGGGCCGTGAAGACGTACGACAACATCAACCGCGTTGTGCTAACGCTTCCACTGCGGTCTACAAGGGTACGTAGATCACACTCTCCCCTCTCGTTGCTATGCATCACCATGATCTTGCGTGTGCGTAGGAAACTTTTTGAAATTACTATGTTCCCCAACAGTGGCATCCGAGCCTAGGTTTTATGTGTTGATGATATATGCACGAGTAGAACACAAGTGAGTTGTGGGTGATATAAGTCATACTGCTTACTAGCATGTCATACTTTGGTTCGGCGGTATTGTTGGACGAAGCGGCCCGGACCGACATTATGCGTACGCTTACGCGAGACCGGTTCTCCCGACGTGCTTTGCACAAAGGTGGCTAGCGGGTGACAGTTTCTCCAACTTTAGTTGAACCGAGTGTGGCTACGCCCGGTCCTTGCGAAGGTTAAAACAGCACCAACTTGATAAACTATCATTGTGGTTTTGATGCGTAGGTAAGATTGGTTCTTGCTTAAGCTCGTAGCAGCCACGTAAAACTTGCAACAACAAAGTAGAGGACGTCTAACTTGTTTTTGCAGGGCATGTTGTGATGTGATATGGTCAAGACATGATGCTGAATTTTATTGTATGAGATGATCATGTTTTGTAACCGAGTTATCGGCAACTGGCAGGAGCCATATGGTTTTCGCTTTATTGTATGCAATGTAATCGCGATGTAATGCTTTACTTTATCACTAAACGGTAGCGATAGTCGTGGAAGCACAAGCTTGGCGAGGCGACAAAGATGCTACGATGGAGATCAAGGTGTCGCGCCGGTGACGATGGTGATCACAATGGTGCTTCAAAGATGGAGATCACAAGCACAAGATGATGATGGCCATATCATATCACTTATATTGATTGCATGTGATGTTTATCTTTTATGCATCTTATCTTGCTTTGATTGACGGTAGCATTATAAGATGATCTCTCACTAATTATCAAGAAGTGTTCTCCCTGAGTATGCACCGTTGCGAAAGTTCTTCGTGCTGAGACACCACGTGATGATCGGGTGTGATAGGCTCTACGTTCAAATACAACGGGTGCAAAACAGTTGCACACGCGGAATACTCAGGTTATACTTGACGAGCCAAGCATATACATATATGGCCTCGGAACACGGAGACCGAAAGGTCGAGCGTGAATCATATAGTAGATATGATCAACATAGTGATGTTCACCAATGAAACTACTCCATCTCACGTGATGATCGGACATGGTTTAGTTGATTTGGATCACGTGATCACTTAGAGGATTAGAGGGATGTCTATCTAAGTGGGAGTTCTTAAGTAATATGATTAATTGAACTTAAATTTATCATGAACTTAGTCCTGGTAGTATTTTGCAAATCATGTTGTAGATCAATGGCTCGCGTTGTTGCTTCCCTGTGTTTATTTTGATATGTTCCTAGAGAAAATTGTGTTGAAAGATGTTAGTAGCAATGATGCGGATTGGATCCGTGATCTGAGGTTTATGCTCATTGCTGCACAGAAGAATTATGTCCTTGATGCACCGCTAGGTGACAGACCTATTGCAGGAGCAGATGCAGACGTTATGAACGTTTGGCTAGCTCAATATGATGACTACTTAATAGTTTAGTGCACCATGCTTAACGGCTTAGAATCGGGACTTCAAAAGACGTTTTGAACATCATGGACCATATGAGATGTTCCAGGAGTTGAAGTTAATATTTCAAGAAAATTCCCGAGTTGAGAGATATGAAGTCTCCAACAAGTTCTATAGCCAAAAGATGGAGGAGAATCGCTCAACTAGTGAGCATGTGCTCAGATTGTCTGGGTACTACAATCACTTGAATCAAGTGGGAGTTAATCTTCCAGATAAGATAGTGATTGACAGAATTCTCTAGTCACCATCACCAAGTTAGTAGAACTTCGTGATGAACTATAGTATGCAAGGGATGACGAAAACGACTCCCGAGCTTTTCATGATGATGAAATCGATGAAGGTAGAAATCAAGAAAGAGCATCAAGTGTTGATGGTAGACAAGATCACTAGTTTCAATAAAAGGGCAAAGGGGAGAAGGGGAACTTCAAGAAGAACGGCAAGCAAGTTGCTGCTCAAGTGAAGAAGCCCAAGTCTGGTCCTAAGCCTGAGACTAAGTGCTTCTACTGCAAAGGGACTGGTCACTGGAAGCGGAACTACCCCAAGTATTTGGCGGATAAGAAGGGTGGCAAAGTGAACAAAGGTATATTTGATATACAAATTATTGTATTTTACTAGTGTTCGTAGCAACCCCTCAGTATTTGACACTGGTTCAGTTGCTAAGAGTAGTAACTCGAAACGGGAGTTGCAGAATAAATAGAAACTAGTTAATGGTGAAGTGACGATGTGTGTTGGAAGTAGTTCCAAGATTGATATGATCATCATCGCACACTCCCTATACTTTCGGGATTAGTGTTGAACCTAAATAAGTGTTATTTGGTGTTTGCATTGAGCATGAATATGATTTGATCATGTTTATTGCAATACGGTTATTCATTTAAGTTAGAGAATAATTGATTGTTCTGTTTACATGAATAAGACCTTATATGGTTACACACCCAATGAAAATGGTTCATTGGATCTCGATCGTAGTGATACACATATTCATAATATTGAAGACAAAAGATGCAAAGTTAATAATGATAGTGCAACTTATTTGTGGCACTGCCGTTTAGGTCATATTGGTGTAAAGCGCATGAAGAAACTCCATGCTGATGGGATTTTGGAATCACTTGATTATGAATCACTTGATGCTTGCGAACCATGCCTTATGGGCAAGATGACTAAGACTCCGTTCTCCGGAACAATGGAGCGAGCAACTGACTTATTGGAAATAATACATATTGATGTATGTGATCCAATGAGTGTTGAGGCTCGCGGCGGGTATCGTTATTTTCTGACCTTCACAGATGATTTGAGCAGATATGGGTATATCTACTTGATGAAACACAAGTCTGAAACATTTGAAAAGTTCAAAGAATTTCAGAGTGAAGTGGAGAATCATCATAACAAAAATAAAAAAAAATCTACGATATGATCGCAGAAGTAAAATATTTGAGTTACGAGTTTGGCCTTCAGTTAAAAACAATGTGAAATAGTTTCACTACTCACGCCACCTCGAACACCACAGCATAATGGTGTGTCCGAACGTCATAACCATACTTTATTAGATATGGTGCGAACTATGATGTCTCTTACCAATCTACCACTATCGTTTTGGGATTATGCATTAGAAGACAACTGCATTCACGTTAAATAGGGCACCATCTAAATCCGTTGAGACGACACCGTATGAACTATGGTTTGACAAGAAACCTAAGCTGTCATTTCTTAAAGTTTGAGGTTGCAATGCTTATGTGAAAAAGTTTCAACCTGATAAGCTCAAACCCAAATCGGAGAAGTGCGTCTTCATAGGATACCCAAAAGAAAAATGTTGGGTACACCTTCTATCACAGATCTGAAGGCAAGATGTTTGTTGCTGAGAATGGATCCTTTCTAGAGAAGGAGTTTCTCTCGAAAGAAGTGAGTGGGAGGAAAGTAGAACTTGATAAGGTAATTGTACCTTCTCCCTTATTGGAAAGTAGTTCATCACAGAAATCTGTTCCTGTGACTACTACACCAATTAGTGAGGAAGCTAATGATAATGATCATGTAACTTCAGATCAAGTTACTACCGAATCTCGTAGGTTAACCAGAGTGAGATCCGCACCAGAGTGGTACGGTAATCCTGTTCTGGAAGTCATGTTACTAGACCATGACGAACTTGCGAACTATGAGGAAGCGATGATGAGCCCAGATTCTGCGAAATGGTTTGAGGCCATGAAATCTGAGATATGCTCCATGTATGAGAACAAAGTATGGACTTTGATGGATTTGCCCGATGATCGGCAAGCCATAGAAAATAAATGGATCTTCAAGAGGAAGACAGACGCTGATAGTAGTGTTACTATCTACAAAGCTAGACTTGTCGAAAAATGTTTTTACAAAGTTCAAGATGTTGACTACGATGAAATTTTCTCACTCGTAGCGATGCTTAAGTCTGTCCAAATCATGTTAGCAATTGCCGCAATTTTATGAAATCTGGCAAATGGATAAACAAAACTACATTCCTTAATGGATTTAAAGAAGAGTTGTATATGATACAACCAGAAGGTTTTGTCAATCCTAAAGGTGTTAACAAAATATGCAAGCTCCAGCGATCCATCTATGGACTGGTGCAAGCATCTCGGAGTTGGAATATACGCTTTGATAAGTTGATCAAAGCATATAGTTTTATACAGACTTGCGGTGAAGCCTGTATTTACAAGAAAGTGAGTGGGAGCACTACAGCATTTCTGATAAGTATACGTGTATGACATATTGTTGATCGGAAATAATGTAGAATTATTCTGCAAAGCATAAAGGAGTGTTTGAAAGGATTTTTTCAAAGAAAACCTCGGTGAAGCTGCTTACATATTGAGCTTCAAGATCTATAGAGATAGATCAAGACGCTTGATAAGTTTTTTCAATGAGTACATACCTTGACAAGATTTTGAAGTAGTTCAAAATGGAACAGTCAAAGAAAGAATTCTTGCCTGTGTTACAAGGTGTGAAGTTGAGTAAGACTCAAAGCCCGACCACGGCAGAAAATAGAATGAGAATGAAAGTCATTCCCTATGCCTTGGCCATAGGTTCTATAAAGTATGCCATGCTGTGTACCAGACCTATTGTATACCCTACACTAATTTTGGCAAGGGAGTACAATAGTGATCTAGGAGTAGATCACTGGACAGCGGTCAAAATTATCCTTAGTGGAATAAGGATATGTTTCTCGATTATGGAGGTGACAAAAGGTTCGTCGTAAAAGGGTTACGTCGATACAAGTTTTGGCACTGATCCGGATGACTCTTAGTCTTTATCTGGATACATATTGAAAGTGGGAGCAATTAGCTAAAGTAGCTTCATGCAGAGTATTGTAGACATAGAAAATTGCGAAATACTTACGGATCTGAATATGGCAGACCCGTTGACTAAACTTCTCTCACAGGCAAAACATGATCACACCTTAGTACTCTTTGGGTGTTAATCACATAGCAATGTGAACTAGATTACTGACTCTAGTAAACCCTTTGGGTGTTGGTCACATATCGATGTGAACTATGGGTGTTAACCACATAAAGATGTGAACTATTGATGTTAGATCACATGGCGATGTGAACTAGATTATTGACTCTAGTGCAAGTGGGAGACTGAAGGAAATATGCCCTAGAGGCAATAATAAAGTTATTATTTATTTCCTTATTTCATGATAAATGTTTCTTATTCATGCTAGAATTCTATTAACCGGAAACATAATACATGTGTGAATACATAGACAAACAGAGTGTCACTAGTATGCCTCTACTTGACTAGCTCGTTAATCAAAGATGGTTATGTTTCCTAACCATAGACAAAGAGTTGTTATTTGATTAACAGGATCACATCATTAGGAGAATGATGTGATTGACTTGACCCATTCCGTTAGCTTAGCACTCGATCGTTTAGTATGTTGCTATTGCTTTCTTCATGACTTATACATGTTCCTATGACTATGAGATTATGCAACTCCCGTTTACTGGAGGAACACTCTGTGTGCTACCAAACGTCACAACGTAACTGGGTGATTATAAAGGAGCTCTACAGGTGTCTCCAAAGGTACATGTTGGGTTGGCGTATTTCGAGATTAGGATTTGTCACTCCGATTGTCGGAGAGGTATCTCTGGGCCCTCTCGGTAATGCACATCACATAAGCCTTGCAAGCATTGCAACTAATGAGTTAGTTGCGAGATGATGTATTACGGAACGAGTAAAGAGACTTGCCGGTAACGAGATTGAACTAGGTATTGAGATACCGACGATTGAATCTCGGGCAAGTAACATACCGATGACAAAGGGAACAATGTATGTTGTTATGCGGTCTGACCGATAAAGATCTTCGTAGAATATGTGGGAGCCAACATGAGCATCCAGGTTCCGCTATTGGTTATTGACCGGAGACGTGTCTCGGTCATGTCTACATTGTTCTCGAACCCGTAGGGTCCGCACGCTTAAGGTTTTGATGACAGTTATATTATGAGTTTATGCATTTTGATGTACCGAAGTTTGTTCGGAGTCCCGGATGTGATCAGGGACATGACGAGGAGTCTCGAAATGGTCGAGACATAAAGATTGATATATTGGAAGCCTATATTTGGATATCGGAAGTGTTCCGGGTGAAATCGGGATTTTACCGGAGTACCGGGAGGTTATCGGAACCCCCCGGGAGGTATATGGGCCTTAGTGGGCTTTAGTGGAAGAGAGGAGAGGTGGCCAGGGCTGGGCCGTGCGCCCCTCCCCCCTAGTCCGAATAGGACAAGGAGAGGGGGGCAGCGCCCCTGAAAGTGCAACTATCCCTAGGTGGTTTTGGTAATTCATAACAACATATAGCTCATTGAGCTTATGCTATTCCAAGGTGATTATTCCAGGAAAGCTCAATGATTGGCATGGCATGGATGTGAAAGTGGAACCCTCAAAATGCTAAGGACAAAGGATTGGCTCAAGCTCAAAAGCTCAAGACTCTTCATTTTATATTTTAGTGATCCAAGATCACATTGAGTCCATGGGAAAAGCCAATACTATTAAGGAGGGATGAGGTGTTGCTTAATGAACCTCTTGCTTCATGTGCTTAATGATATGCTCCAAAACCCTCAACTACTTTCCCATATCCACATATGACCTAAACTCTAAGCCAAACTCGGTCCTACCGATTCTTCCTATCCGGCACCACCGAGTTTCACTTGTCATTAGCCACTGCCAAACCCTAGCAATTCAGTTCTACCGATAAGGATCTCGGTCCCACCGAGATGGGGTTGCAAACTCTCTGTTTCCCTTTCGTAACTTTTCGGTCCCACCGAAAGAGCGAATCGGTCCCACCGAGATTGCAATGTAAACTCAGTGTTTCCCCTTTGTAACTTTTTGGTCTCACCGAGTTCCACTCGGTCTCACCGAAAGAGCAAATCGGTCCCACCGAGTTTGCCTGACCAACTCTCTGGTTAGCTAATTACCAAATTTGGTCTCACCGAGTTTGTGTAATCGGTCTCACCGAGATTAAGTTATGCCCAAACCCTAACCGAATTGGTCCTACCGAGTTGCATGTCAGTCCCACCGAAATTCCTAATGGTCACTAGGTTTACTACTTCGGTCAGACCGAGTTTTCTGATTCGGTCCCACTGAGATTGGTAAATTGTGTGTAATGGTTGGATTTTGTGTGAAGGCTATATATACCCCTCCACCTCCTTCTCATTCGATGAGAGAGCCATCAAAACACACACACCATTCCTACTCATATGTTCTGAGAGAAAACCACCTACTCATGTGTTGAGATCAAGACATTCCATTCCTACCATATGAATCTTGATCTCTAGCCTTCCCAAGTTGCTTTCCACTCAAATCTTCTTTCCACCAAATCCAAATCCTATGAGAGAGAGTTGAGTGTTGGGGAGACTATCATTTGAAGCACAAGAGCAAGGAGTTCATTACCTACACACCATTTGTTACTTCTTGGAGAGTGGTGTCTCCTAGATTGGCTAGGTGTCACTTGGGAGCCTCCGACAAGATTGTGGAGTTGAACCAAGGAGTTTTTAAGGGAAAGGAGATCGCCTACTTCGTGAAGATCTACCGCTAGTGAGGCAAGTCCTTCGTGGGAGATGGCCATGGTGGGATAGACAAGGTTGCTTCTTCGTGGACCCTTTGTGGGTGGTTGCTTCTTCGTGGACCCTTCGTGGGTGGAGCCCTGTGTGGACTCGCGCAACCGTTGCCCTTGGGTGGAGCCCTGTGTGGACTCGCGCAACCGTTACCCTTCGTGGGTTGAAGTCTCCATCAACGTGGATGTAGGATAGCACCACCTATCCGAACCACGGGAGAAACATCCGTGTCTCCAATAGCGTTTGAATTCTCCAAACCCTTCCCTTTACATTCTTGCAAGTTGCATGCCTTACTTTTCGCTGCCAATATACTCTTTGCATGCTTGCTTAAATTGTGTGATGATTGCTTGACTTATCCTAAAATAGCTAAAATCTGCCAAGAACTAAAATTGGGAAAAGGTTAAGTTTTTATTTGGTCAAGTAGTCTAATCACCCCCCCTCTAGACATACTTTCGATCCTACAAGTGGTATCAGAGACTTGGTCTCCATTTTCTTGATCTCCATAGCTTTTGGTGGTCATAGCCTTGGTTTCACAACCTAGGAGAGTATGGCGTCTAGCGAGGGAAATTATCACCGTAGAGGTCCTTACTTTGATGGTACTAATTTTGCTAGTTGGAAGCATAAAATGAAAATGCATATTCTTGGACATAACCCCGCCGTTTGGGCTATTGTGTGTGTTGGTTTGCAAGGTGACTTCTTTGATGGGAGAGAACCATACCGTGAAGCTACCGCGGATGAGTTGAAGATGTTGCAATACAATGCTCAAGCTTGTGATATTCTCTTCAACGGATTGTGCCCCGAAGAATTCAACAAAATCAGCCGCCTTGAGAATGCAAAGGAAATTTGGGACACTCTGATTGATATGCACGAAGGTACCGACTCCGTCAAGGAATCCAAGTTGGATGTGCTTCAAAGCCAACTTGACAAGTTCAAGATGAAGGATGGTGAAGGTGTTGCTGAAATGTACTCTAGGCTTGCTCTCATCACAAATGAGATTGCCGGCTTAGGAAGTGAAGAGATGACCGATAGATTCATCATCAAGAAGATCCTAAGAGCCTTGGATGGAAAATATGATACCGTGTGCACATTGATCCAAATGATGCCCAATTACAAAGATCTCAAGCCAACGGAGGTGATTGGAAGAATTGTTGCTCATGAGATGTCACTTAAGGATAAAGAGGAACTTCACAACAAATCAAGTGGTGCCTATAAAGCCTCATGTGAAGCCCCTACATCATCAAGTGAGAAACAAGACTTCAATGAAGAATTGAGCTTAATGGTGAAGAACTTCAACAAGTTCTACAAGAGTAGAAGCAAAGATAGAAGCTCCAAGTCAAGGTCCTACAATGACAAAAGATCTTCTAGTCGAGAGCGAAACCGTTACAACTGTGGAAGACCCGGACACTATTCCAATGAGTGTACGGCTCCCTACAAGAGAAGAGAAGATTCTCCAAAAAGAAGAAGCAAAGGATCACCACCAAGAGAGAGAAGGAGTAGAGATGATCGTTATGAACGAAGATACTCACGGAGAAGCAAGGATTCGGAAAGGAAGGAAAAATCATCAAGGAGCTATACAAGACGAAGACATCAAGCTCATGTTGGTGAATGGGTATCCGGCTCCGACTCCGACAGCCACTCCGAGAGAAGTTATCACTCTGACTCCGAAGATACTCAATATGAAGGTTGCCGGTCTAGCACTTGTGTCAACCAACTCCTACGACATATTTGACTCACCAAATGAAGGAATTGGAAGATGCTTCATGGCCAAAGGTCCTAAGGTAACACACCCCGAGTATGTTGATTTCAATAGTGATGAAGATGACTTGTTAGGTGATGATTTGCTTGGTGACAACTCTAGTGATGAATACTATGATAAAATACCAATTAATCATGCTAATCAAGATAAAACGAGTGACAATGATAAGGAGAAGATTGAGGCTCTAACTAAAGAACTAAAAACTCTTAAGTTAGCTCATGACACTATCTTCGAAGATCACCGAGAACTTTTAAGAGCTCATGAGAAACTATGCTTTGAAAAGCTCAATCTTGAGCAAGAGCATGAGTTCTTAAAGGCAATCAATGATGATCTCCGCAAGAAAAGTTCTTCTTACATTGCCAAGCGTTTACTCTTATCCACTTACATGCCTCAAGTCAAGTCTAGTAACAAGAAAGATTCTTCCTCTAGTAGTAACAATGATCATGCTAAATCCAATATTGTTGCTTCTAGTAGTTCTCCTGATTCCACTAATGATTCTCTTAGCCAAGTTACACTTGAGCAAGAAAATAGCTTATTGAAGGGAATTATAGAGAAAGGAGTGTACAAGAGCCTTGCCGGGAGTAAGCAATTCTAGGAAATTGTGCGCAAGCAAGGAATGCACCGGAAGAATCAAGGTGTTGGTTTTGAACGAAAGTTCAATGCCAATGGAGTTGAATGGGAAGAAGATCAATACCCCAAGACGAAGTTTGTCCCTCAACAAGAGAAGTATACTTCTTTCAAGGGGACACAAGCTCAAGATGATCTTCCACCACAAGACTACGAGCAAAAAGGCAAGGACAAGCTTCAAGAGGAAATTGATGCATTTGAAGAAGCTCCAAAGACCTTAGTCAAGTGGATTCCCAAGACTACTTCAAGTTCCACTTCATCAAGTACGACTACAACTCCAAGGATTCCCATCAAGATGATGTGGATCCAAAAGAAGAAGAACTAGAGAGTTCTTGAGGGTGACTCCGCCAACATACTTCACTCTTATCATTTTGGCAAGAACAAGTGCAATCAACTTCCACATCTTGCACTAGTTCAAGGAGTCACAAACCCTCTTGTTGGTAAGACAAGGGACAAGGTAACCTAAAAGTTTTCATGGACATCATCTTTTGTGTGCATCACTCTATGTCTATGGATATCCTTGTTTGTTCCTTGTGGGACTAACCCATGTAGGTATTGAAAGTGCAATTCACTCAAATGGATAGTTCCAAGAGATCTACATCAACATTGAGCATCCACATCTTCAATATCTACATGAAGTCATCATCGACAAAACCCAAGGTTAGTTCATCCCTCTTAGGGGGGATATCACATCTAGGGGGAGCTTTACTCTAAGACTTGAGCTAAAGCAACTCTAAAGATGTGAACAAAACAATGCTTTATGTAAAAGTGGTAACCCCACTTGAGCTTAAACGATGAGTATGACCTAGGATCAAGTGTTCTCACTTGACTCCTAAGTCAATATACTGATATATAGATGACCTAGTCATCGCAAATTGCTTGATAGATGCTAGAATTGGTTGTGCATGCCTTGCCACATATTTCATTTGCCATCTTATTGTGTGAGCATGCTGATTGCATATTTTACTCATTCGAGGACATCCACTTGTTGTTTTGACGGTTTGGCTTTATCCTCTTTTGCCAAGTGGATGGACAAGAATGCCTAAGAACCTCCTCTAGCTATCTATGCTTTTCACGTCTCAAACTCTATTCATGCTGCATCACAAAATTTGATCAAGTCAGATTCGAACCACTCTGTGTGAGGAGCGCTCGGAGTCCCTGATTCGTCATAGACTTAAACTTCCAAAACCTCTTTATGATTCTCGGTCTGACCGATACTCCACTTTCGGTCCTACCGAGATCATTAAGTTGATCTAGGTTTTCGATCTCGGTGCAACTGATTTGAACCTTTCGGTCACACCGAGTTTTAGTAACTGCACGCAGTTATGAATCTCAGTGCCACCGAGTTGTTCCACTCGGTCACACCGACAGGGTCGGGCTATATATAGTCACGGGCAAAATTTGGAAATTTCTCCGAACCCCTTCGCCCGCGCGATAGCCTGCTCTGCCCTCGAGGTCTCCGGATCGTCTTCTCGCCGCCAGCAGCCTCCTGTCGCTGGTCTCCGCCGCCGTCAACGGGATTTCTGCCCCACCGTTGCCGCCGTAGAAAGTCCCCGCCGAACTAGGGTATGGACTTGATTTTTGTGCTATTCCTCGATCTGATTCCTAGCACATTGTGATCATACTGTTTCTAGCCACATTTGATAAACTTCTATCCAGTCAAAACGCTCATAGATTAGGTTTGATTCAAAAATTCTAGGTTTAGGTTTCCGCAGAAACCATCTCAGACCCACCGAGTTGAAAAACTCGGTCCCACCGATTTGGCTTATGCCATTGCACAAGTGAGACTCGGTCTGACCAAGAATTACTTATCGGTGTGACCGATTTTGGAACTCTGTGAAACCCTAGCAGTCTCGGTGCCACCGAACTGTGACTCGGTCCTACCGAGTTCACTAGTTTAGGTTCCAAAACTGCTTCGGTATCACCGAGTTTGAAAATCGGTAGATCCGAGATGATTTCAGTGGGAAACTAAAACTAAGTTTTTGGATCATTCTTTTTGCAAAAATCTCTGCATTTTGTGATGCTCATCCACTCTATCTCCTCTATAATCTATTCACAGGGTCAGCAGTCAGTTTGCATCATGTCAGACCAGAGTGACAGCCAAAACTTGTCAGAGCAGCAAGTGCAGTTGAGTGAGGGCACTAGCCCCTCAAGTTCCTCAGATGATGGCAGCAGGAGCACACCCAGCAACCTGCCTAAAGCTGCCACTAGACAAAGGAATAAGAGAACCTCAGATTCTGAAGATGAGGGCTATGTGGCAGAGGAAGAGGCCACTTCCAAGAGAGTTGAGCCAGCTCAAGGCTCAAAGCCAAGCCAGAAAATCAAAAGGCCAGTAGGCAGGCAGCCCATGTCAAAGGCTAGAGCCTCAACTGAGAAGCCCACTTCCCAAGAGCCAGCTGCAGCTGAGGGCAATAAAAGGAAAGAAAGAGTGAAGAAGACTGTGGCTAGAGTGCTTGGGAAGGCCTCCATCATGGTAGAAGTGGATGAGGAAGAAGAGGCAGCTGCACTAGCGCCCAAGGCAGCCAAACTTATGGGAGATGCCATAAGGTCAGGGGGAGCTGCATCCAAGCCCAAGGAAGCCCTAAGGCTGCATCTAAGCCTAAGAGTGCACCAAAGAGAAACACAAGAAGCATCCCAGCCACTGAGAAGAACAAGGCCCCAATGCCTGAGACTGTTGCTGAGGATGAGGAAGAGAATGTCCTTCGGAAGCTCAAGCCCAAGATCCCAGACCACAACGACGCTCATCCTATGGCTGAGGATATGAAGCTCAGGAGAGACTCAGGGCTCAGGAAATGGAGAGAAGCAGATCCATACGCTTCTAGGAGAAGGACTGCAGTGGACAACAGGTTTCATACCAAGGAGCAGCAGGATTTCTATGAGACTGTGCTGCTAGATAAGAAGCCCATTGTCTGTGATATGCGATGGGTTGATTGGACATATATCAAGGAGAATGAGGAGCACTATCCTGGAGTGCAAGACAGCTTCATAGCTTGTGGAGTAGCTGACTTTGTTGGGCAGAAGCTCACAAAGTGGAACGAGGAACTTATCATGCAGTTCTAATCCACAGCTCACTTTTATCCGGATGGCACGATCACATGGATGTCAGAAGGTACAAGGTACCACTCTACTGTTGAGGAATGGGCGAAGCTAATCAATGCCCCAGAGGAGCAAGCAGATGACTTGGATATCTATGCCAAGAAGAAGATGGACCATGACTCCATGTCCAACATGTACAAGGAGATTCCGAATGAAGCACTCGACACGTTCAAGTTTGGCTCAGTGCATTATCTGCTATCAGGATTGCCTATGATCAATTGGATCCTTAGGCACACCCTTCTGCCCAAGTCTGGAGATCACAAGATGATCAGAGGTCACGCGATCAATTTGCTTCATGTTTTTGACGTGCCTCAAATTCAAAGTCATGAGCCTCATAGTGGAAACGATCAAAAGGACTGCGGCAGATCAGAAGAGGAGCTGTGGATATGCCCCTCAGATTCAGGAGCTCATCAACTCCAAGATGGGCACGGGCATATATTTGTTGGATAAGGAACACCTGCCCATCCGTCCAGATTTCGAGGACAATGAAGTTGTTATGACTGAGAACGAGCCATCATCTACCCAAGCATTTGCAAAGAAGGAGAAGGCGAAGAAGGAAAAAGCTGCCAGGATGCCTACTCAAGCGGAGGCATCTGATTACTTCTTGAAGACCAAACAAGAGCAGCTTGGTTACTTGATTGCATCCACGCTGAGAATTGAGCAAAGTCTGGCCAACCTCACTAAGAATCAGCAGAGCCTAGAGAGGATCATGGAACAGAAGTTCTATGACTTGGATGTCAAAGCAACGGAAGTTCAGTCTGCAGTGGGGCAGCTCCAGGAGGACATGAATGAGAGGAGAGGCAGGACCACGACTCATGCTTTTTCTAGAGTGCCACGAGGCCCGAGGTCGTCTGCCGTGCCAGTTGCTGACACCAGAGCCACTACTTCAGCACCAGCTACAGCCTCAGCTCCAGCGTCTACTTCAGCTCAAACTCCAGCGACTACTTCAACATCTACAGAAGCCTTTGTCCTTGGAGTGATCCAGACTCCACCACCACCTGAAGATCAAGCCTGAGCGTTGATCTAGTGCTATGCATTTTCTAGGAACTTTTTGGTAACTTGTTGCCAAAGGGGGAGAAGATGTATAGATCATAGGCTTCGAGAGAGAGTGTGTTGCTTTTCTCTCTTGCTTTATTTGGTGGTTTTTCGAACCTTTTCTGCTTTTGAGTTCTTGATACTACGTCACTATTTGTGAGACATCAATGATCATGTGTTTGATCATAAGCTACACTTAATGTTTGCTTAATGCTTGCTTAAATATTTTCATTCTATCTATCGTTTGTGATCATTCACTATTCTTGGTGATGAGTGCATGTATTTCATTCTTATCATTTTGAGCACTTACTTATCACATACTTCTCAAAGCGACGATATACTTCATGCTTATTATCATTTGTCGAAGCTTTGATCTATATGTTGTCATCAATTACCAAAAAGGGGGAGATTGAAAGTGCAACTATCCCTAGGTGGTTTTGGTAATTCATAACAACATATAGCTCATTGAGCTAATGCTATTCCAAGGTGATTATTCCAGGAAAGCTCAATGATTGGCATGGCATGGATGTGAAAGTGGAACCCTCAAAATGCTAAGGACAAAGGATTGGCTCAAGCTCAAAAGCTCAAGACTCTTCATTTTATATTTTAGTGATCCAAGATCACATTGAGTCCATAGGAAAAGCCAATACTATTAAGGAGGGATGAGGTGTTGCTTAATGAACCTCTTGCTTCATGTGCTTAATGATATGCTCCAAAACCCTCAACTACTTTCCCATATCCACATATGACCTAAACTCTAAGACAAACTCGTTCCTACCGATTCTTCCTATCCGGCGCCACCGAGTTTCACTTGTCATTAGCCACTGCCAAACCCTAGCAATTCGGTTCTACCGATAAGGATCTCGGTCCCACCGAGATGGGGTTGCAAACTCTCTGTTTCCCTTTCATAACTTTTCGGTCCCACCGAAAGAGCGAATCGATCCCACCGAGATTGCAAAGTAAACTCAGTGTTTCCCCTTTGAAACTTTTCGGTCTCACCGAGTTCCACTCGGTCTCACCGAAAGAGCAAATCGGTCCCACCGAGTTTGCCTGACCAACTCTCTGGTTAGCTAATTACCAAATTCGGTCTCACCAAGTTTGTGTAATCGGTCTCACCGAGATTACGTTATGCCCAAACCCTAACCGAATCGGTCCTACCGAGTTGCATGTCAGTCCCACCGAAATTCATAACGGTCACTAGGTTTACTACTTCGGTCAGACCGAGTTTTCTGATTCGGTCCCACCGAGATTGGTAAATTGTGTGTAACGGTTGGATTTTGTGTGGAGGCTATATGTACCCCTCCACCTCCTTCTCATTCGATGAGAGAGCCATCAGAACACACACACCATTCCTACTCATATGTTCTGAGAGAAAACCACCTACTCATGTGTTGAGATCAAGACATTCCATTCCTACCATATGAATCTTGATCTCTAGCCTTCCCAAGTTGCTTTCCACTCAAATCTTCTTTCCACCAAATCCAAATCCTATGAGAGAGAGTTGAGTGTTGGGGAGACTATCATTTGAAGCACAAGAGCAAGGAGTTCATTACCTACACACCATTTGTTACTTCTTGGAGAGTGGTGTCTCCTAGATTGGCTAGGTGTCACTTGGGAGCCTCCGACAAGATTGTGGAGTTGAACCAAGGAGTTTGTGAGGGCAAGGAGATCGCCTACTTCGTGAAGATCTACCGCTAGTGAGGCAAGTCCTTCGTGGGCGATGGCCATGGTGGGATAGACAAGGTTGCTTCTTCGTGGACCCTTTGTGGGTGGTTGCTTCTTCGTGGACCCTTCGTGGGTGGAGCCCTATGTGGACTCGCGCAACTGTTGCCCTTGGGTGGAGCCCTGTGTGGACTCGCGCAACCGTTACCCTTCGTGGGTTGAAGTCTCCATCAACGTGGATGTAGGATAGCACCACCTATCTGAACCACGGGAAAAACATCCGTGTCTCCAATAGCGTTTGAATTCTCCAAACCCTTCCCTTTACATTCTTGCAAGTTGCATGCCTTACTTTCCGCTGCCAATATACTCTTTGCATGCTTGCTTAAATTGTGTGATGATTGCTTGACTTATCCTAAAATAGCTAAAATCTGCCAAGAACTAAAATTGGGAAAAGGTTAAGTTTTTATTTGGTCAAGTAGTCTAATCACCCCCCCCTCTAGACATACTTTCGATCCTACAGCCCCCCCTTCCTTCTCTCTCTCCTCTTTCCCCCTCCCAAATCCTATTCCAACTAGGAAAGGGGGGAATCCTACTCCCGGTGGGAGTAGGACTCCTCCTGGCGCGCCCTCCTCCTGGCCGGCCGCACCTCCCCCTGCTCCTTTATATACAGGGACAGGGGGCACCCCTAGACACACAAGTTGATCCACGTGATCATATTCTTAGCCGTGTGCGGTGCCCCCTTCCACCATAATCCTCGATAATATTGTAGCGGTGCTTAGGCGAAGCCCTGCGACGGTAGTACATCAAGATCGTCACCACGCCGTCGTGCTGACGGAACTCTACCCTGACACTTTGCTGGATCGGAGTCCGGGGATCGTCATCGAGCTGAACATGTGCTAGAACTCTGAGGTGCCGTAGTTTCGGTGCTTGATCGGTTGGGCCGTGAAGACGTACGACTACATCAACCGCGTTGTTCTAACGCTTCCGCTGCGGTCTACAAGGGTACGTAGATCACACTCTCCCCTCTCGTTGCTATGCATCACCATGATCTTGCGTGTGCATAGGAAATTTTTTGAAATTACTACGTTCCCCAACAGACCCAACATTCTCTGTAGGTATGATTAGCAGGTTTACCAGGGGTACTATGGATCTGACATACTTGGTCCAGAATTTTGTTGAGGCTGGACAGTTCATCCCTGGTGCCTTTAGGGGGCGGCTTTTGACCTGGCCGAGAGCTTTTAAATCTGGCATTTACTGTCGTGCCCTTCGTGCCATCTTCTTTATTCCGGCGTTTGTTATTGCTGTTGCGCCGTGATTTCCCGTTTCCATCTCTAACTTCAGACGTACTGGGGTCGCTGGTGCTGCATCTGGCTAGCCAGCTGTCCTCACCCGCGCAAAATCGGGTCATGAGGTTTGTTAATGCGGCCATCGTTCTCGGCTTATTTTGGCCAAGGTGTCTGGCGAGCCATTCGTCACGGACGCTATGCTTGAAAGCTGCCAAGGCTTCGGCGTCCGGATAGTCGACAATCTGGTTCTTTTTAGTAAGAAACCGGTTCCAAAGCTTTCGGGCTGACTCTCCGTGCTGTTGAGTTATATGACTCAAATCGTCCACATCCGAAGGTCGGACATAAGTCCCTTGAAAATTTGCCCGAAAGGCGTCTTCGAGTTCTTCCCAACTTCCAATGGAGCTTTCGGGGAGGCCTTTGAGCCAGTGACGAGCTGGCCCTTTGAGCTTGAGGGTTAGGTACTTGATGGCGTGGAGATCATCTCCTCGAGCCATATGGATATGAAGGATGTAGTCCTCAATCCAGACCCCAGGGTCTGTTGTTTCGTCGTATGCCTCTATGTTTACGGGCTTGAATCCCTCTGGAAATTCGTGGTCCAGCACCTCATCGGTGAAACATAGAGGGTGTGCGGCACCCCTGTAGCTGGGTGTACCGCGTTGTTCAGATGTTTGTTGTGTTGCATTGTATGCTGGGGCGCACTTGCGTGGTCCATAGATGGATCTGGTTGCGCCGTCCTTTGGGTGCGAGCCCTCGCATGGGTAGCGTATTGTATTGTGAGCGGCGTTGTATGCCGCTCTATGTTGGTAGAGGGGTCGTCTATCCGACCCGGTGGCTGCTTTGATATTTGGTTGTGGGGGTTCTGAGGCCTCCTCATCGAATTTGGGTAGCAGCTTCCGCTTTGGGTAGCTCTTGGAGGGGCGATTGTCGCCGTACCTTGCTGCAGTGTTGAGTATTTTACTCCATCTGATTTGGAGTGTGTCTTGCGCGGCCTTGAGCCTTTGCTTCTGCTTTTTCAGGCTCCTTGCGGTGGCAACAAGCCTTTTACGGGTAGTCTGCTGCTCCGGGTGTCTGTCCGGCGTTATGTCGTCCGGACCATTATCCTTGATAGGATTTGTTTGTTCGGTTTGATTATCTGGATTGCCGTTGTCCGGCAGCGGTTCGCCCTGATCCAGCGCTCAGTCTGTGTGATCGCTATTTCTGTCGAGGCAGGATTTGGGGCGGCGCTTGCGTCGCCGCTTTGACTGCTTTTCGAGGGAACAAGCCTTCGGTGCGTCCTTCCGCTCCTTGTCATCATCTTTTGGTGCGTCCATCATGTATACGCCATATGACGAGGTGGCGTTCCAGGGCCCAATAGGCGCTGGTTCTTCATCGTCTCCTTCATCGGCGTCCATACCATCGATGTCTGCGGAGTCGAAGTCGAGCATGTCGGTTAAATCGTCGACAGTGGCTACAAAGTGGGTGGTGGGTGGGCTTTGAATTTCTTCATCGTCCGCATCCCAATCTCGCTGACCGTAGTCCGGCCAGGGCTCTCCTGATAAAGAGAGAGAGACTTTAGTGATTTTATAATATCGCCAAAGGGCGAGTGCTGAAAGATGTTCGCGGCAGTAAACTCCATGATCGGTGTCCAATCGGATTCGATCGGCAGAGGCGCGAATGGTTCGGAGTCCGGGGAGGAGTCCGGCTGCTTGGAATCATGAGTCTTGCGGAGTGCAGGGCTGGTGTTCGGCTCGA
This sequence comes from Triticum dicoccoides, assembly GCF_002162155.2. NCBI lineage: Eukaryota > Viridiplantae > Streptophyta > Magnoliopsida > Poales > Poaceae > Triticum > Triticum dicoccoides. The sequence continues at coordinate 167,814,435 of NC_041390.1, read as the reverse complement.
TCGCCGCTAGGATCGCGGCCCCCGAGGCGGCGTCCAACCACCCATCCTCGATCGGCGTGGTTGGCTCCGAATTAAGGGTCGAAGCCGATGCGGGTGCGGCCTTCAAGGCACTGTTAGGCGGCAGAGCTAGATCATGCTCGTCGTGGCAGTGCGGCGCGCTCGGCAGTGGCTCGAATCCGTCGAAGATCAAGTCCCCACGCATGTCAGTCATGTAGTTTAAACTTCCAAATCTGACCTGACGTCCAGGGGCATAGCTTTCGATCTGCTCCAGATGGCCAAGTGAATTGGCCCGCCGTGCAAAGCCGCCGAAGACAGAGATCTGTCCGGGGAGACAAGTTTCACCCTGGACCGCATCACTATCGATGATCGTGGGAGCCATCAAGCCTGACAGCGACGGCACAGAGGGACTCTCAATGAAAGCACCAATGTCGGTGTCAAAACCGGCGGATCTCGGGTAGGGGGTCCCGAACTGTGCGTCTAGGCTGGATGGTAACAGGAGGCAAGGGACACGAAGTTTTACCCAGGTTCGGGCCCTCTCGATGGAGGTAAAACCCTACGTCCTGCTTGATTAATATTGATGATATGGGTAGTACAAGAGTAGATCTACCACGAGATCAGAGAGGCTAAACCCTAGAAGCTAGCCTATGGTATGATTGTTGTTGTGTATGTTGTCCTGCGGACTAAAACCCTCCGGTTTATATAGACACCGGATAGGGTTAGGGTTACATAGAGTCGGTTACAATGGCAGGAGATCTGCATATCCGTATCGCCAAGCTTGCCTTCCACGCCAAGGAAAGTCCCTCCCGGACATGGGACGAGGTCTTCAATCTTGTATCTTCATAGTCCAGGAGTCCGGCTGAAGGTATAGTCCGGCCATCCGGACACCCCCTAATCCAGGACTCCCTCAATCTTATCTTAAATATTCTCCATTTTTTCATATATTATCACATCTATATTTACTCTTAACAAAATGTAGAATAAAGGCAATGCTTTTGAAGAAGATTCTGTGGTAAACTTCTTGAATTGCCCCCCCCCCCATCAGCATGGACAAGGCCTTTATAGAGCATGTCTTCACCAATAATGTAAGTTTGTCCATCTCAAGCCTTCAAAATTTGTTGTATATATTTGGTTAGGCATGACTGCAACAGCTGTTTATTTTTGGTGTTTGCATCAAATTGCTTGTTTAAAGTTTATTATGTAGTTCATAAACAAAAGTTTGTCCTTTCTCAATTGAAGTTTTTAGTTGTACAACCAACTTCCTTCTTCATACCATGTAAATTAAACTATACATAGCAAGTGATCTTCTTTTGCACTGCATGTATGCTTCTGTTCTTCATCCGTAATCCAGTGGTGTGGTGAACCTACCCACTATAGCACAATGTCATATTCTGCAATGTCTTAACTATGAACAATGTCATATCATTCTACTATTATTTAAACCGTCTCTTTATTTGCCAATCTGAAATGGTATAAATTGACAGCACACTAACCATTGATACTTATGAGTTCTTGATCTGTAATCCAGTGGTGTCGTGAAGCTGCCAACTCCTTCACAATGTCATTTCCTGCCATGTCTTGACCTGAACAATACCATATTGTGTTAATGCAAATTTAAACTGTGTCACTTTATTCATCAGTAAGAAATGTGATGAATTGTCAGCACTAATACTTTTATGTGCAAAACCTGTCATCTGTCTGCTTGTTTATCTTTCAGAGTGAGGAAGATATAAGTGTTGAACAAGCGCAGTCTCATCATCTTGCTCAGCTACTTGCGCTGCAGCTCCCCAGCAGGGCTAACCTTTCTTGAACTCTATTGAAGTGCTGTTGGTTTTGTATATTATTTTGTCGGCGTGTTTATTTGCACTGGTGGCGATCTTTGATGCCCAGTGTATGTAATCTGTTGTCTGCTTGTGCTTTATTATCATAGTGGCGAACTTTGATGCCCAGTGGATGTAATATGCTGTAATTTATTTATTGTATAGTGTAGGTTTTTTCTTATTCACGATGCTGCAGTTATTTTACTGTATATATATCTTGTCTTTGTAGTAAACCGGCCAAACCGTAAAATTACGGTACATAATCGGGCCGTCATGCAATCACGATGTAGGTTGGGCCTGAAACGTGTCGATCAGCTCACGGGCCGGCAGCAGCCCAAAATGAACCCCGGCCCATGATTGTGTGAATCAAATCACGGGCTTTTAACAGGCCGAAAAATTGTATCTGTCCTTATTTGGCCCAATCAGATATCGGCTGCGAGCAGGCCGGATGCAAACCGGGTCGTAGTTAGACCCAACTATATGACGGGCTTTTAACATGCTGAAATTAATATAGGGCCGAAATGTTGAACGGGCCCTTAACAGGCCAAAACTAATATCAGGGTGAATTACTAAGTGGGCCTTTAGCAAGTGGGCCCAAAAGCATAGTGTCCAGTTGACGGGCCAAATCTGATATGGGCCATAATTAGGCCCAAAACCTCTTAAAGGGCCGGACCTGATCTGGGCCGTAATTTGGCCCAGAACGTGGTAGGCTTTTAACGGGCCGGATCTCATATGGGCCACTATTAGGCCCGGAGCGTGGCAGGCCATTAATAGACCGGATCAAATATGGGCTGGAATTTGGCCCAAACATGGCAGCCAGTTAACGGGCCGGCCTACTAGGGTCCTCAAAATCTTGTGGGCCTACAGCTGGGCCGACCCATTAATGTCGGCAAAATCTCGTGGGCCTTTAGCTGGGCCGGCCCATTATGATCCGCAAGAATTTTGTGGGCCTTTACCTGGGTCGTCCTATTATGGCACACAAAAATCTTGTGGGCCTTTACCTGGGCCGGCCCATTATGGCCCGTGAAATCTTGTGGGCCTTTATCTGGGCCAGCCCATTATGGTCCGCAAAATCTCGTGGGCCTTTAGCTGGGCCGGCCCATTATGGTCTGCAAAATCTTGTGGGCCTTTACTTGGGCCGGCCCATTTAAACTTGTTGGGTCATGCCACGTGTCGACGTATCATAGGCGCCTTCTGTCCAGTGAGTGGATGATATCTGTCCCGACGATGAGCCGACACGTGTTTCCTCTCGCCAATGATGATTTTACACATGGAAAATCCCCATTGGTCGGGGCTGTTAACGGGTTATCGGATCCAAAACCCAACCCGATAGCTTAACGGCGTTCTGTTACGGTGGATGCCATGTGTCGGTCACCCTTGACGAAAGCACTTCTGTGACGCGCAATTTATCGTCATGGAAGTGGACACTTCCGTGATGATAATTCTGGTAATGTCATGGAACACTTCTACGACAGCACAGGTATGACTATCTTGATTTTGTCATCAATTTGTCATGGATGTACATGCATGACAAAAAAGCGACCTACTGTGACAAACACGTATCATCACGGAAGTGTATTCTTTTGTAGTGAGAGGAGGACCGCGCCGCGCTAGAATCGACGCGCCTCACTTCGTGGGGGCCACACCTGGCCGACCCGCCAGGAGACCGCACGCCCTCCCAGGCGGGAGACACCGCAGAAGTGCGCCCGGTTGGCCCACCAGGAGAAAGCGGGTCAGGGTGCCTACCTGGCCACCCGCCTGCTGGCACGGATCCCGACGAGGATTCGCCTGACGCTGCTGGGGACGCGGATCCCGCGGCTGATTCTCCTGGTGCGGCTGCAGCCGACGATCCTGAGGCCGCCTGTGGATCTTCTGTGGCTGCATGAGAGTTCTCAGGTTGCTGCATAAAATCATACGAATTTTCACCAAAATCTTCAACGTTTGGCTGCCCTGTTTCCTCCACACTTTCAGCTGGGTCATTAGCATTGGACAAGGACATATTGTCAGAAGCAAAATCATCTCCCCCTTGAGCATATCTAGGAGATGGCAAGAGGTGAGAGGGTAGGAGAAGCAATTCTTTGCGAAGTTGTGCACCGGCGTTAGAGTGGAGGCTTGCGAAGGGAAAGACTTGCTCATCAAAAATAACGTCACGGGAAACATATGCACAACTAGAGGAGATATCAAGGCACTTGTAGCCGTTATGAAGGGTACTGTACCCTAAGAAAGTGCATTGCTTGGACCTAAACTCAAGCTTATGCTTGTTGAAAGGGCGCAAGTTTGGCCACACGGCACACCCAAAGATGCGGAGGAAGGAGTAGTTAGGCTTAGTGCCAAAGAGTCATTCTAGAGGAGTTTGGTTCTTGATAACCCGACTGGGAATACGATTAATAAGATAAACCGCAGTAAGAAACGCTTCGTCCCAAAACTTGAGGGGCATAAAAGCATGAGCAAGTAAAGAGAGACCAACTTCAACGATGTGTCTATGTTTCTGCTCTGCGGAGCCATTTTGTTGATGAGCATGTGGGCAAGAAACATGGTGTGTGATGCCAATGTGTTCAAAAAAGGAGTTCAACCATTGGTATTCCCCACCCCAATCGGTTTGCACGGCAATTATCTTACGATCAAAGAGACGTTCAACATGAGCTTGGAAAAGACGAAATTTCTTGAAGACATCAGATTTATTTTTGAGCAAATGTATCCAGCTAAACTTGCTAAAATCATCAATAAAACTGACATAGTATTTCTGTCTTCATACAAAGACGGGTCCGGGACCCCAAACATCTGAAAAAATAAGCTCTAAAGGAGTTGTGGATTCGCTAGTTGAACGAGAATAAGGTAAATGGTGTCTCTTGGCCATCTGACATGCATCACACACTAGGAGATGGTCTTGTTTATTGGAAATAGGAAGATTGAAATCGTGAAGAATCTTTTGCACTACCGGAAGAGCGGGGTGCCCTAGGCGCTTGTGCCACCGAGATGTGGATGGTTTGATGGCAGCAAGAACTAGACGTTAGGGTGCACTTTGTCGTCCGGTCACGGGGAACAAGCCCCATCTACTCTTGTTTTGCAGGATTGTTCTCCGGGTAGCCTGATCCTTAACAAGAAAGAATTCAGGGTGAAGTTCAATGAACACATCATTATCTCGCATAAGATTATAGGCAGAAAGAAGACTCTGGTCGGCACTAGGCGCATGAAGAATATTATTTAGGTGTAGGGAACTAGAGGGAGTAGATAGTACTGAATGACCAATATGAGCTATGTCCATACCTTGCCCACTCGCCGTGTGGATTTGGTCAGTGCCAGTGTAGCAATCACGGACGGCTAGCTTCTCCAACTCGCCGGTAACGTGATCAGTGGGGCCGGTGTCGAGATACTAGTTGTTATCTACGCCGTAGGACTGAGAAGAGTTGGCGGAGCGAGGGTTGCCACCACCGCCGCCGCCGCCACCACGCCCACCGCCGCCGCCGCCTCCTACGGGGTTGCGAACATTGTTTTTGTAGCTCTTGTCGAACCGTTTCCTGCAGCGCCACGCACCGTGGCCTTCCTCCTTGCAGATTTGACAGCGCTCGCGGTCACCGTGGTCACCACTCTGTTGGCACGGCGCACCACCGCCACCACCATTGCCCGAGTTGTCAGAGTAGTTGCCCCCGCCATAGCCACCGCGCCCACCACCCTGACCACCGCGTCCGCCGCTGTAGCCACCACGACCACCCTTTGCCGCGAGGTTGGCGGAGTGGTGTGCGGTGTAGGCGGCGTGCTGAGGGGTGATCCGAGCCTCCGCGAAGAGCAGCAGCGAGAAGAGTTCGCTAAGACCGCTCGGGCGATCGGTGGCAGCGCGCGTGGAGATGGAAGTGACGAACCCATTGTAGTCCGGCTCATGCATGAGACCCTCGAGGATGTGCGAGATGATATCGTCCTCATCAAGGGGATTTCCTGTAGCAGGAAGCTGCTACCTCTTGAGCACTGCGTTGGTTTTCCCTTGAAGAGGAAAGGGTGATGCAGCAAAGTAGCGTAAGTATTTCCCTCAGTTTTTGAGAACCAAGGTATCAATCCAGTAGGAGATCACGCTCAAGTCCCACGCACCTACACAAACAAATAAGAACCTCACAAACAACGCGATAAAGGGGTTGTCAAGCCCTTCACGGTCACTTACGAGAGTGAGATCTGATAGATATGATAAGATAATGTTTTTGGTATTTTTATGATAAAGAAAAATAAAGATGCAAAGTAAAATAAACGGCAAAGGAAATAACTAAGTGTTGGAAGATTAATATCATGAAAGATAGACCCGGGGGCCATAGGTTTCACTAGTGGCTTCTCTCAAGAGCATAAGCATTAGGTGGGTAAACGAACCGAAACGATTCTGCATCTACTACTATTACTCCACACATCGACCGCTATCCAGCATGCATCTAGAGTATTAAGTTCATAAGAACAGAGTAATGCTTTAAGGAAGATGGCATGATGTAGAGGGATAAACTCATGCAATATGATATAAACCCCATCTTTTTATCCTCGATGGCAACAATACAATACATGTCGGTTCCCTTTCTGTCACTGGGATCGAGCACCGCAAGATTGAACCCAAAGCTAAGCACTTCTCCCATTGCAAGAAAGATCAATCTGGTAGGCCAAACCAAACTGACAATTCGAAGAGACTTGCAAAGATAAACCAATCATACATAAAAGAATTCAGAGGAGATTCAAATATTGTTCATAGATAAACTTGATCATAAACTCACAATTCATCGGATCTCGACAAACACACCGCAAAAGAAGATTACATCGAATAGATCTCCAAGAAGATCGAGGAGAACTTTGTATTGATATCCAAAGAGAGAGAAGAAGCCATCTAGCTAAAAACTATAGACCCATAGGTCTGAAGTAAACTACTCACACATCACCGGAGAGGCCACGGAGTTGATGTAGAGGCCCTCCATGATCAATGCCCCCTTCGGCGGAGCTCCGAAAAAGGCCCCGAGATGGGATCTCTCGGGTACAGAAGGTTGCGGCGGTGGAATTAGGTTTTCGTGGTGCTTCTAGATGTTTGGGGGGTACGTGGATATATATATAGGAGGAAGAAGTACGTCGGTGGAGCAACCAGGGGCCCAGGAGGGTGGAGGGCGCGCCCCTGCCTCGTGGCTTCCTCCGTTGTTCCTTGACGCCAACTCCAAGTCTCCTGGATCACGTTTGTTGATAAAATCATGTTCCCGAAGGTTTCATTTCGTTTGATATTCCTTTTCGGCGAAACCCTAAAATAGGCAAAAAAAACAGCAATTTGGCCTGGGCCTCCGGTTAGTAGGTTAGTCCCAAAAATGATATAAAAGTGTAAAATAAAGCCAATTGACATCCAAAATAGATAATATAATAGCATGGAGCAATCAAAAATTATAGATACGTTGGAGACGTATCAAGCATCCCCAAGCTTAATTCCTACTCATCCTCGAGTAGGTAAATGATAAAAGAAGAATTTTTGATGTGGAATGCTTTCTAACATATTTCTCAATGTAATTTTTCTTTATTGTGGCATGAATGTTCAGATCCGAAAGATTCAAGATAAAAGTTTAATATTGACATAAAAATAATAATACTTCAAGTATGCTAACTAAGCAATTATGTCTTCTCAAAATAACATGGCCAAAGAAAGTTATACCTACAAAATCATATAGTCTGGCTATGCTCTATCTTCACCACACAAAATATTTAAATCATATGCACAACCCCGATGACAAGCCAAGCAATTGTTTCATACTTTTGATGTTCTCAAACCTTTTCAATCTTCACGCAATATATGAGCGTGGGCCATGAATATAGCACTATGGTGGAATACAATGGTGGTCGCGGAGAAGACAAAAAGAAGAAGATAGTCTCCCATCAACTAGGCATATCAATGGGCTATGGAGATGCCCATCAATAGATATCAATGTGAGTGAGTAGGGATTGCCATGCAACAAATGCACTACAGCTGTAAGTATATGAAAGCTCAACAAAAGAAACTAAGTGGGTGTGCATCCAAGTTGCTTGCTCAAGAAGACCTAGGGCATTTTGAGGAAGCCCATCATTGGAATATACAAGCCAAGTTTTATAATGAAAAATTCCCACTAGTATATGAAAGTGATTTCATAAGAGACTCTCTATATGAAGAACATGGTGCTACTTTGAAGCACAAGTGTGGAAAAAGGATAGTAGCATTGTCCCTTCTCTCTTTTTCTCCCGTTATTTTTTTATTTGGGACTTTTTTCTTCTTTTTGGCCTCTTTTCCCTTTTTTTATTTTTCGTCGGGAGTCTCATCCCGACTTGTGGGGGAATCATAGTCTCCATCATCCTTTCCTCACTTGGGACAATGCTCTAATAATGATTATCATCACACTTTATTTACTTACAAGTCAAGAATTACAACTCAATACTTAGAACAAAATATGACTCTATGTGAATGCCTCCAGCGCTGTACCGGGATGTGCAATGATGCATGAGTGACATGTATGAAGAATTATGAACGGTGGCTTTGCCATAAATACGATGTCAACTACATGATCATGCAAGCAATATGACAATGATGAAGCGTGTCATAATAACGGAATGATGGAAAGTTGCATGGCAATATATCTCGGAATGGCTATGGAAATGCCACAATAGGTGGGTATGGTGGCTATTTTGAGGAAGGTATATGGTGGGTTTATGGTATCGGCGAAAGTTGCGCAATACTAGAGAGGCTAGCAATGGTGGAAGGGTGAGAGTGCGTATAATCCATGGACTCAACATTAGTCATAACTCATAACACTACTAGGAAAAGGCCTACTAATGGCGTACCAGTTTTGCCTACTAATGGCGCATCACTGGTGCGCCATTAGTATCACGCCACTAGTATTTATTACTAATGGCGCACCACAGGTGCGCCATTAGTATCTGGTATACTAATGGCGCACCACCCAGTGCGCCATTACTATATAACACCATGCGCCATTAGTATGCCTCCCAGGGCCATATTTAACCATGTGCTTTGGCACACTAATGGCGCACTGCGGATGGATGCGCCATTAGTATACTTGGCATACTAATGGCGCACTCTGTAGTGATGCGCCATTAGTATGAATATTAGGTTTTATTTTTTTTACTTTTTTGATTATTTCACAGGTTACAAAATATATTATTTGACTGAATATAGACAATAGCACACAGCAACAACAGATTCATCGAATACAATAGAAGATTAGTCTCCGAATACAATTCATCATATTAGTCTCCGAATTCAAAAGACCGAACAAAGATAAAACATTACAAGTCTCGAGACCGCGAGTATCAAGTTTGTCGGAAGTAATACTAATCCTAAGAAGTCCTACTAATCATCATCATACAACTTCTACTCGTTATTCATAACAAGTCATACGATCATCATCTTGATAGTCATCGAACCAATCCTACTTAATTGTTCTTAGCACATGATCATCAGTATTAGGCAGGACCTAAATACCCTATTTAAGCTAAAATAGCATAAAACAATATAGACCCTGACTCTCCATTATGGAGAATGGAGAACATCCTGTCTCCTATTCTTGTGCTTCGCTTCCTTTTGCTTCTAAGAAGCTCCTTACGACTATCCATACATTTTTTCCATCCTTTGATTTTCATGTCTCCACTTCTTTTAGAAATCTCGTATGGACAGTTGAGATTCGTAGGACGACCTGGTTGTATGTTCAAAACATTAACACTACCTTTCTGATACATCATATGAGGCACACAATTCTCTGGGATTATCTGTTGAAAAACATAGTAATAACTTCATAGTTAGCAATGATGTACTAGTTTTAGAAGTATGCAAAAGATGCACGGATGTCATAATAGTAAAAATCTTACCAGGGTATCTCCATGGTAGTTACCGTAGTTGAACACATGCACTAGTGGCACGTCTTTACCATAATGTTGAGGAGTTTGATTGTGGATAGTGTAATTCTCAATGTCAGTACAAAATCCGACCAGATGATTTTTCTCCTTGTAAGTTGTTAATTCGGAGCCATCGGTGTAGTGGGTTTTGTCTACCATCTCCCACACATTCTTTGAACAATAAAAATAAGTTGTCAATGGAAATAAGTCGTCAACTATTTTGAAATAAACAATATAAATTAGCTAATAACTATGTTTGAGAAACTCACATAGCGGTAAAACTGGAGGCGTATCAACAAGGACCCAAATGTCCATATTGTCTTGGTTGATGTCAGGATTACCAAGATCCATGGTGATAAGCATACCCTCATCAAAACCATACATCTTGCAAAATGCTTCCCAATTTTTGCAACCAAAATGGGTTACGCTCTCAGAATTATATAGATTTACTTCAAAGTCCACATCGTGATGAGTCCTTAGGTGAATTTTCTTTGTTTCAGAAATTTCATGGTCATCAAAATCCATCCTCTTCAAGACATAGCGTCTTGCATGGCATGGGATAAGCTATACTCGAATTGTAAAAGATGAAAATTACACGTTGAAATAGTTGAAGTCATGCTTAATTATGAAAATAACACTTGTCGTCGTTGTGTACCGTTTCAACTTCGAAGGTCTCCTCGAGCTTAATGCTAAAGGGCCGATCATTGTCCAGGTGAGGCATGTCGCACAGACCTCGATTGTCGTGGCACCAGTCGCACTCTGCCGGGAGACTTTCGTCGTCCGATGATGATGACGACATATCCTACGTTCATAATTCAAAACTACATCATTTAGGGTTTATCGACACCGAGGCATCCTAAAAGCTAAGCTTTTATCATTTAGGGTTCGTCGACGCTGAGGCACCCTAAAAGCCTAAGCTTTCATCATTTAGGTTCTTATCGACACCGAGGCACCCTAAAAGCCAAGGTTTTATCATTTAGGGTTTGTCGACGTCAAGGCACCCTAAAAGCCTAAGCTTTCATCATTTAGGTTTTGTCGACGCCGATGCATGCATTAGTCACAAGTACCCCATATGTCCTATTTTTAGCAAAGTCATGCTAAAATTCACGGAAAATTTCGGCATGTCCTTTGCTAAAAATAGGACATATGGAGTACCCGAATTTGCCGGAACAGAAGTTAATCGACATTCCGGCAAACTCAAGGGCCTCTCGGGGTACCTGCAAATTCATCACGACACAATGGTCGGAGACAAAACCCAGCAAACTAGCAAGATGATCATCATCTTTAAAAGTCATTACTTGTCAAATACAAAAGAAGGAACAATTTATTTGTGACATAGTTGGCCCATATAGAAGAAGCAACACCCTGCACTAGCCTAAAAACAAGTGAAGTTTCACCCATATAAGAATAACTTTATAAAAACAGAGAAGTTGCTATGTTTTTTCTACTGCTAGGAAAAACATCACTTATTGGAAATGAAAATCTCAGTACCAGCATTTGGAACTTTGAAATGAAATACAGTAGTAGTATTAGTAGTATATGGAGTAGTATCTTGTCTAGTAGTAGTATTAGTTGTATATGGAGTAGCAAGTTTTGCCTCAGAGACCGCAAAAGCTATGTTTTTTCTCAATTCAGATAGCTAAGTGGAAAACCACGTCAAGTCCTGTTTTAATACTCTATTTCTCAATGCATGCAATTGGTTTCATCTGGACTACATCATAGAACCACCAATAAAGGACACTGAAAAATATATAGAGATGCCTACGGTTCCTATCCTTGAGTAGCATGATTAGAGATGAGTAGATCTCCTAAAGGTGTCATAAGCACCTGCTGTTACTCTTGGAAGCAATGCAAACATGTAAAAGTTATTACTGTTGACAATACTACTCAAATATCCAACTATCAGGACACAAGGCATGATAATCCATCTAATCTAATGAAATCTGAACTCAACTTGATCATGGTTCATGCCCTCAGACACATCAGCACCTCAAGAATGCCATGACAAAAATGAAAAGGACTAAGACAATCACCACACAAGTGAAGAGAGAACTCGGGGCCTCTTTGACAAAAATGAAAAGGACCAATACAATGAAAAGGACCAGTGAGATGAAAAAACTAAGGTAAGGGGGGACATCAAAACGCAGAAGTGCATAACACAAGCTCACCGACATAGACACACATAATAGCCGCACAACAGCATAGACATTAAACATGTGCAGAGATCACAATCAACAGAGGCATAATAGTAGAAATTACAGGTGTAGATTGCTCTGTTCAACAAACTTCCTATCAGTCCAACAATGTTTCTGAATCTAAACTTTTTCAGTTAACAGAACCTAAACCTGACAATGTTCAGTTAACAGAAAGGGGGGAGGGGAACCGGTGCAGCTCACCGAGAGGAAGACGATGGCGAGCTCGTGCGGGGATCGACGGTGAGGCCGCGGTGGACGGAGGTGGAAGAAGGCGCAGACGCCCTAGACGGTGGAGGCGTCGGTGTCGTAGAGGTGCCGGAGACCTTGCCCTGCGAGACAGAGAAGGGGTCGTCAGCCCCGGCGCAGGCGGGGGGCAAGGGAAGGAGGAGGAGGGGAAGGGGAGCAGGAGGGGAAGGGGGGCGTACGGTGCTGCGTCGCTGCTCGGCGCCGACGGCGAGGAGGAAGGCAAAGACGTTGAGGGTCGGGGCGGCGGGGGTGGGGGCGCGTGGGCGGCGGGGGTGGAGTCCGGCGGGGGTCGGGGCGGCAGCGGCGGGGGTCTGGCGAGGGAGAGAGGGACGAAAGGGGATCTCTGGCGAGGGAGAGGGAGGACTTAGCTATAGGGGGAAGCTTACTAATGGCGCACCACCCATCGGTGTGCCATTAGAAATCTTTTTTTAGATAGCAATGGCGCACCCACCGCCGGTGCGCCATTAAAAATCTTTTTTTAGATAGCAATGGCGCACCACCAGGCCGGTGCACCATTAGTATATTTATTATTATTATTATTTAGTAAATGAATATGAATGTGAAACAGTAATATTTTTTATAAAAATAGTAATAATTGTTGTTTAACAACAATTGTAGTCTACAATTTTTATAATTATTTTTTAGAAAATGAATATGAATATGAAACAATAATTATTTTTTATAAAAACAGTAATAAGTTTTTTTAAAAATATCATCAAATTTGTTATTTGAAAATATCATCGGCGGCGGC
>NC_041390.1:167792384-167801179 GCF_002162155.2 Triticum dicoccoides | reverse complement strand
GGGGGGGATGCTCGGCGGCGAGGGGGATCTGGCGAGGGGGATATCTATCGAGAGGGAGGGGGATCGAGATCGAGTGTCCTCGTGAATATTCAATATTTTTTCATATGAAATATGAAAAAATATCATCAAATTTGAAAAAATATTCATGAATTCAAAAAGTGCCCATGAAATTTAAAAATATTCATGATATTAAAAAGTAAAAAAAGTGCCCATTACTAGTTTAAACTAGTAATGGCGCACTATGCAATGGTGCGCCATTAGTAATTTTGCAGAAAAGTAAATATATATATATACTAATGGCGCATTTTTACAGGGTGCGCCATTAGTAGTTTAAACTAGTAATGGCGCACTGTGAGGCGGTGCGCCATTAGTAGTTTTGCAAAAAAAGAATAAAATAAAATTCAGTACTGACGCACTCCCTGTCTGGTGCGCCATTACTAGTTAGAACTAGTAATGGTGCACTTCGTTAGGTTGCGCCATTAGTATGTATGTAAAAATGAAAAAAAAATATCACAAGTGGCGCACCTATTTTTTGGTGCGCCATTAGTGTCTTCCATACTAATGGCGCATCACCAACTGGTGCGCCATTAGTATATAGTAGTGGCGCACTACTTCCCTGGTGCGCCATTAGTGTCAATCATATCTATAACCCTTTTCCTAGTAGTGTAAAGAACTCACATACTTATTACAAAAATCTACAAGTTATCAAAGCAAAGTATTACGCGCATGCTCCTAGGGGGATAGATTGGTAGGAAAAAACCATCGCTCGTCCCCGACCGCCACTCATAAGGAAGACAATCAATAAATAAACCATGCTCCGACTTCATCACATAACGGTTCACCATACGTGCATGCTACGGGAATCACAAACTTCAACACAAGTATTTCTCAAATTCACAACTACTCAACTAGCATGACTCTAATATCATCATCGACATATGTTAAAACAATTATCAAGTATCAAACTTCTCATAGTATTCAATGCACTTCTATGAAAGTTTTTATTATTGCCATGTTGTTCTAAAGGACTCTCAAAATAATATAAGTGAAGCATGAGAGATCAATTATTTCTATAAAACAAAACCACCACCGTGCTCTAAAAGATATAAGTGAAGCACTAGAGCAAAAACTATATAGCTCAAAATATATAAATGAAGCACATAGAGTATTCTAATAAATTTCAAATCATGTGAGTCTCTCTCAAAAGGTGTGTACAGCAAGGATGATTGTGGTAAACTAAAAAGCAAAGACTCAAATCATATAAGACGCTCCAAGCAAAACACATATCATGTGGTGAATAAAAATATAGCTCCAAGTAAAGTTACTGATAGACAAACACGAAAGAGGGGATGCCTTCCGGAGCATCCCCAAGCTTAGGATTTTTGGTGTCCTTGAATTTTACCTTGGGGTGCCATGGGCATCTCCAAGCTTAGGCTCTTGCCACTCTTTGTTCCATAATCCATCAAATCTTACCCAAAACTTGAAAACTTCACAACACAAAACTCAAAATAGAAAATCTCGTGAGCTCCGTTAGCGAAAGAAAACAAAACACCACTTCAAGGTACTATAATGAACTCATTATTTATTTATATTGGTGTTAAACATACTTTATTCCAACTTATCTATGGTTTATAAACTCTTTTACTAGCCATAGATTCATCAAAATAAGCAAACAACACACGAAAAACAGAATCTGTCAAAAACAGAACAGTCTGTAGTAATCTGTAGCTAATGCAACTTATGGAACCCCAACAACTATGAAATAAATTGCTAGACGTGATTAATTAATCTATTAATCATCTTCAAAAAGAATTAACTAAATAGAACCTTCCAAATAAAAATGGCAGCGATTCTCGTGAGCGCTAAAGTTTCTGTTTTTTACAGCAAGATCAAAAAGACTTTCCCCAAGTCTTCCCAACGGTTCTACTTGGCTAAAACACTAATTAAACACAAAAAACACAACCAAAACAGAGGCTATATAAATTATTTATTACTAAACAGGAGTAAAAAGTAAGGAATAAAAATAAAATTGGGTTACCTCTGAATAAGCGCTATCGTTTAACGCCTCTAGCTAGGCATAAAAGCGAAGATAGATCTAGGTATTGCCATCTTTGGTAGGCAATCCATAAGTGGCTCTCATAATAGATTCATATGGTAATTTAATTTTATTTCTAGGGAATTGTTCCATGCATTTCCTTAATGGAAATTGAAATTTAATATTCCCTTCCTTCATATCGATAATTGCACTAATCGTTCTAAGGAAAGGTCTACCAAGAATAATAGGCATGAAGGATTGCAATCTATATCAAGAACAATGAAATCTACGGGCACATAGTTCCTATTTGCAACAATAAGAACATCATTAATTCTTATCATAGGTTTCTTAATAGTGGAATCCGCAAGGTGCAAGTTTAAAGAACAATCGTCAAAACCACGGAAACCTAGCAAATCACACAAAGTTTTTGGAATCATGGAAACACTAGCACCCAAATCACACAAAGCATAGCACTCATGATCTTTAATTTTAATTTTTATTGTAGGTTCCCACTCATCATAAAGTTTTCTAGGGATAGAAACTTCCAACTCAAGTTTTTCTTTATAAGATTGCATCAAAGCATCAACGATATGTTTAGTAAAAGCTTTATTTTGACTATAAGCATGAGGATAATTTTAACACGGATTGCAATAAGGAAATACAATCTATCAAAGAGTAATTATCATAATTAAATTCCTTGAAATCCAAGATAGTGGATTCATTGATATTTAAAGTTTTGACCTCTTCAATCCCACTTTTAACAACTTTTGCATCAAGATCTAAAAACTCCGAATTTTTGGAACGCATCAAGATTTAAAGTTTTGAGGTAAGGTTGTTCATCTTCAGTCTCATCATTATCAAGATTCATATTGCAAAACAAAGATTTAATAGGAGACACATTAATAACTTTTAGATCTTCATCTTTATTATCATGAAAACTAGAAGAACACGCTTTCACAAAGCAATCTTTCTTAGCACGCATCCTAGCGGTTCTTTCTTTGCACTCATCAATGGAAATTCTCATGGCTTTGAGAGACTCATTGATATCATGCCTAGGTGGAATAGATCTAATTTTCAAATTCTGTCAACATTCCTAGACAACTCATCAATCTTAAGCAGTTTTTCTTCAATCAAAGCATTGAAACTCTTTTGCGAAGTAATAAATTCTTTAATATTAGATTCAAAATCAGAGGGCATCTTATTAAAATTTCCATAAGAATTGTTGTAGGAATTGCCATAATTATTAGAGGAATTACTAGGAAACGACCTAGAATTAAAATTACCTCTATACGTGTTATTACCAAAATTGTTCCTACCAACAAAATTCACATCCATAGATTCATTATTATTCTCAATCAAAGTAGACAAAGGCATATCATTAGGATCAGTAGGAGCACTCTTATTTGCAAACAATTTCATAAGTTCATCCATCTTTCCACTCAAAACATTAATCTCTTCAATTGCATGCACTTTTTATTAGTAGATATTTTGGTGTGCCATTGAGAATAATTAACCATAATATTATCTAGGAGTTTAGTAGCTTCTCCTAAAGTGATTTCCATAAAAGTGCCTCCCGCGGCCGAATCTAAAAGATTTCTAGAAGCAAAATTCAATCCGACATAAAAGTTTTGTATAATCATCCAAAGATTCAAACCATGTGTAGGGCAATTAAGTATCATTAATTTCATCCTTTCCCAAGATTGCGCAACATATTCATGATCAAGTTGCTTAAAATTCATAATATTGTTTCTAAGAGAGATGATCTTAGCGGGAGGAAAATACTTAGAGATAAAAGCATCTTTGCACTTATTCCATGAATCAATACTATTTTTAGGCAAAGACGAAAACCAAGCTTTAGCACGATCTCTAAGCGAAAACGTAAATAGCTTAAGTTTAACAATATCATTATCCACATCTTTCTTCTTTTGCATATCACACAAATCAACAAAATTGTTTAGATGGGTAGCGGCATCTTCACTAGGAAGGTCGGCGAATTGATCTTTCATGACAAGATTCAACAAAGCAACATTAATTTCACAAGATTCAGCATTGGTAAGAGGAGCAATCGGAGTGCTAAGAAAATCATTGTTGTTGGTATTGGCAAAGTCACACAATTTAGTATTATCTTGAGCCATCGTGACAAGCAAGTAATCCAACACACAAGCAAACAAGAAACGGGCAAAAGAGGCAAATAGGGAAAGAGAAGGGGAACATAGAGAGAGAGAGGGCGAATAAAATGGTAAGGGTGAAGTGGGGGAGAGGAAAACGAGAAGCAAATGGCAAATAATGTAATGCGAGGGATAAGAGTTTGTGATGGGTACTTGGTATGTCTTTGACTTTGTAATGGCACCAGAAATGACTCGTTGTTGGGAGTCAAATCTTGACTTGACTTGGCGCGAATCTCCCCGGCAACGGCGCCAGAAATCCTTCTTGCTACCTCTTGAGCACTACGTTGGTTTTCCCTTGAAGAGGAAAGGGTTATGTAGCAAAGTAGCGTAAGTATTTCCCTCGGTTTTTGAGAACCAAGGTATCAATCCAGTAGGAGATCATGCTCAAGTCCCACGCACCTACAAAAACAAATAAGAACCTCGCAACCAACGCGATAAAGTGGTTGTCAAGCCCTTCACGATCACTTACGAGAGTGAGATCTGATAGATATGATAAGATAATGTTTTTGGTATTTTTAGGATAAAGAGAAATAAAGATGCATAGTAAAATAAACGGCAAAGGAAATAACTAAGTGTTGGAAGATTAATTTGATGAAAGATAGACCCGATGGCCATAGGTTTCACTAGTGGCTTCTCTCAAGAGCATAAGTATTATGATGGGTAAACGAATTACTGTCGAGCAATTGATAGAATTGAGCATAGTTATGAGAATATCTAGGTATGATCATGTATATAGGCATCACGTCCGCGACAAGTAGACCGAAACGATTCTGCATCTACTACTATTACTCCACACATCGACCTCTATCCAGCATGCATCTAGAGTATTAAGTTCATAAGAACAGAGTAATGCTTTAAGGAAGATGACATGATGTAGAGGGGTAAACTCATGCAATATGATATAAACTCCATCTTTTTATCCTCGATGGCAACAATACAATACGTGTCGGTTCCCTTTCTGTCGCTGGGATCGAGCACCGCAAGATTGAACCCAAAGTTAAGCACTTCTCCCATTGCAAGAAAGATCAATCTAGTAGGCCAAACCAAACTGATAGTTCGAAGAGACTTGCAAAGATAAACCAATCATACATAAAAGAATTTAGAGGAGATTCAAATATAGTTCATAGATAAACTTGATCATAAATCCACAATTCATCGGATCTCGACAAACACACCGCAAAAGAAGATTACACCGAATAGATCTCCAAGAAGATCAAGGAGAACTTTGTATTGAGATCCAAAGAGAGAGAGAAAGCCATCTAGCTAATAACTATGGACCCGTAGGTCTGAAGTAAACTACTCACACATCACCAGAGAGGCCATGGAGTTGATGTAGAGGCCCTCTGTGATCAATGCCCCCTCCGGCGGAGCTCCGGAAAAGGCCCCGAGATGGGATCTCTTGGGTACAGAAGGTTGCGGCGGTGGAATTAGGTTTTCGTGGTGCTCCTGAATGTTTGGGGGTTACGTGGATATATATAGGAGGAGGAAGTACGTCGATGGAGCAACGAGGGGGCCACGAGGGTGGAGGGCGCACCCAGAGGGGTAGGCGTGCCCCCTGCCTCGTGGCTTCCTCCGTTGTTTCTTGACGCCCACTCCAAGTCTCCTGGATCTTGTTTGTTGAGAAAATCACATTTCCGAAGGTTTCATTCCTTTTGAACTCCACTTGATATTCCTTTTCGGCGAAACCCTAAAATAGGCAAAAAAAACAACAATGTTGGTTGGGCCTCCGTTTAGTAGGTTAGTCCCAAAAATGATCTAAAAGTGTAAAATAAAGCCCATTGACATCCAAAATAGATAATATAATAGCATGGAGCAACCAAAAATTATAGATACGTTGGAGACGTATCACAAGCTCATCCGCTAGCCCCTTCATCTTCGTTAAGTAAGAAGAAGCAGAGAGGTCGCCCTTGCAGGCGTTGCCGATCGCCGATCGGAGCTGAATCTGGCGCGCTCTGGACTGCGCGGAGAAGCTTTCGACCAGGGCCTGCCAGACGCCCGCGGCCGTGGTGTGATTGGACACCTGCATCAGAACTTCACGGGGCAGAGACGCAAGCAAAAAGGTGAGAACATGTTGATCTTGGGTGACCCAGATCGCATACTCTGGATTGGGCGTCTCGATGGTTTCCTTCTTCCCGTTGGTCTCCTTCTCGGTGACGATGAGAGCTGCGGGTTCCTTGATCCAGCCGTCAAGGTAGCCCATCATCGCCGCAGCCCTGACGTGCGGAAGAACCTGGATCTTCCTCACCAGGAAGTTGTCGCGCGTGAGTTTTTCTGTGATGGTGTGGCCGAGGGAGGCGAGCGAGGGCATGGCCATGGCGTAGGAGGAGGAGGATGACATGACCTAGATGTGATGGAAGAACTAGGCTCTGTATACCATGTGAAAGATGCTGGAAGCGCATGCCTTGGGCAGGGGCGCGCTGCGTGTTTATATGGAGCCAGATATGTGGCGAGATTAAAAAGGGATTAGGGTTCGGTTAGGTGTGGATTGATCTCCAAGCTAACTACCAACATTACATCACAACAACCTAACCTAAGCTAACTACAACACACACGCCACATATCCTAACTAGCACGGTTCAAAACACACCGTGACATACAATGATGTTTAATAGGCGGAGCCAGGATTTAGCCATGAGGGGGGCGAGACACAATACAAAAAAATTATATGGACATATGGCAACATATGTTTGATAGATAATAACATCGGTAAGAGTTATCATCTATGACTGGTTGGTCCGTGAGTGGGTTTGCATTTTCATTAATATTTGAGCTAGAAGCAATGAGCTTGAAAAATGACTTTTTATCATTCAACTCTTGCGACACTAAACAACAAGTGGAATTAGATTTCTAACTTACAGATTTACCTAATGAATAAATTAATCCATTCCTTGTAAGGTATTGTACTGGTTCAAATAGATTACTGAATTCCCGCAAAAATGAAAGATAACTGGAGTACATAGCAGTGATATACCTCGATTCCTTGAAATTAACATGTTCATGCATGACGCCGATGAAGCAAACAATCAGTGTCTACTCTCTCTCTCTCTCTCTCTCTCTCTCTCTCTCTCTCTCTCTCTCTCTCTCTCTCTCTCTCTCTCTCTCTCTCTCTCTCTCTCTCGGATTCAATTGCCCTGGAGAGTGCCTTCTACCCAGGTTGTGCTTGTGCCACAACGGTGGAAGGAGCGACAGGCGAGAGTGCTATAGGCGGCGCCGCCACAGGAGACGGCGCAAGGGCATACGTAGCTACCAGACCTAGAAGCCACAAACGAAATTACGGGAAGATAGGAAATTAAAACATCTCGATCTCACGGCTGCGCGTAATCCTTTTTTTAGAAACGCGTAATCCTTTTTTCTGATGTGTACGTACAGCGTCACTCGATGCTTTATGAGCTTTGGGCTAGAAAATTGCGATGCTCGACCATTTTCATTAAAACCGCAAGTCTGCGACAGGTTACCTATACGTATAAACTACCAGTACTAGAACCAAGTAACGATACCTCGTAGGGGGGGCGAGGCGATGGGGGTGTCTCACCCCTGCTCGCACCCCCTGCCTCCGCCCCTGCATGGAGGGTGCCCGGCTCGGTTGCGCATGGCGAAGGCGAGGGCCTTGAGCCATGTGGTGCCACACTTTGGGAAGCTGGCAAGGAGGACGTCCGAGGGCCTCGGCTTGAAGACCGAGTGGATGGCCGGAATGGCCATGAGGAACTCCTTCGGGAGTCAGAACCCACCATACTGCCTCAGATGGAATGGACGGAACCGCGTGTCGAGGGGAAGCGGGGTGATCGCAAGCTCGGCAATGTCGGCGGCGACAGCGGCAGCCATGGATAGCACCGTTGTGCGTGCGTGCGTCCGGCTATGTTGGTGGTTTGGTGCGTGAGTTGTACTGCGGCCTTGTATAAGTAGCAGCTATATAACGATGCCCCTCCACGCGAGGTAGTTCAATCGGTAGGGTGCTCCACGTGCACGTCAGCACGGGCGATGTATGAGCCTGCCGGATACGCACACCAGCTGGTACCTGAGCAAAATAGCTCATGCACAGCATAGGTGTACGTGCAAAAACTAATTAACTAAGAGCAATGCTCATGTTCATGCATGCACATAAGGGGGACTGAACATGCAGGGCAGATTTCATAAATTTAGGTACAAAGCACACAAACAAGAAAACTGACAGTTGAGAGACATGATTTGACTGACGGCACATCACACAGGAGTTAAAAAATTAAAGGCTTATAGCTACAAAATTCACTCGAGGAGAGCTAGAAAAACTACTTGGTTATAACAAAACTGAAGGCACAAACACACACATCTACTAGTTTTTCATTCATGTTTTCTGCAAAGGTGACCCACTATTTTCCACCCAACTTATTTCCTCAGTAAACAAACTCTATCTTTTGCTTCATGACCCGAAGATTGTTGTTTATTTCCTTTTTTCGAACGGCTATCCAAAGTGCTAGGTTTTAATAGGAGAAAAAAATCAGGCAAGAATTTTGCCAAGAAAAAGGCCAAATAACGCGAAAATGAAGATTATTGAAGTATTAGGGCCTCAAAGGGCTGTTTATATAAGATACAAAACTTGGGGGCCAAGGATAGTA
>NC_041390.1:167766952-167792100 GCF_002162155.2 Triticum dicoccoides | reverse complement strand
CGCAGTGTCAACATCAGGTGTAACAATATTGAGACTGGAGCGAATGCCAGTGAATGCTGCAGTGGGGAGCCCCTTGGTGAAAATATCAGCAAATTGCGCAGTGGTAGGAACATGAAGCACACGGACCTCGCCAAGAGCCACTTTTTCACGAACAAAATGAATATCAATCTCGATGTGCTTGGTGCGTCGATGCTGAACAGGATTGGACGCCATGTAGACTGCAGAAATATTGTCGCAATAAACAATAGTTGCACGCTCGATTGGTCGATGGAGCTCAACCAAAAGCTGACGGAGCCACACCGCCTCGGCCACAGAATGAGCAACAGACATGTATTCAGCTTCTGCAGACGATCTGGAAACTGTAACCTGCCTTTTAGAAGACCAAGAAACAAGATTGTCACCCAAATAAACACAAAAGCCGGATGTAGATCGTCGAGTATCTGGACAACCCGCCCAGTCTGCATCAGAATAAACTGTCAAGCTTGTTGGAGAGGAAGAATTAAGGAGAAGACCATGATCAATAGTGCCTTTGAGATACCGAAGTATTCTCTTGACATGAGAATAATGAGGAACACGAGGATCATGCATATATAAGCACGCTTGTTGAACAGAATAAGATATATCAGGACGAGTGAGTGTGGCATATTGGAGAGCACCAGTGATACTGCGATATAGAGTAGGATCAGAAAAAGGTTCACCGTCGGCCGACAACTTGGTACCAACATCGACCGGCGTACGACATGGTTGACAGTCAGTCATCCCTGCACGAGAGAGCAAGTCAAGAATGTACTGGCGTTGAGAGAGAAAGAGTGTAGATGAAGTGCCGGAGACAGTGATCCCAAGAAAGTGATGAAGAGGACCGAGATCAGTCATGGAAAATTCACGATTAAGAGAAGATATAATGTGTTGTAAAAAGGAATCAGAAGAGGCAGTGAGAATTATATCATCAACATATAAGAGAAGATAGGCAGTATGGGAGGAGGAACGAAAAATGAAGAGAGATGAATCAGATTTAGACGCGGTAAAACCTATTGTGTGAATAAAGGTGGTGAAGCGATGAAACCAAGCACGAGGAGCTTGTTTAAGACCGTACAGAGATTTGTGAAGAAGACAAACAAAATCAGGAGAAGAGGAATTCTCAAAACCCGAAGGTTGTTGACAATAGACAGTTTCATTGAGAGTGTCATGGAGGAAGGCATTTTTAACATCTAACTGATGGATCGGCCAAGAGGAGGAGACAGCGAGACTGAGAACAACACGAATGGTACTAGGTTTTACAACTGGAGAAAAAGTCTCATCAAAATCAACACCGTGTTGCTGAGAAAACCCACGACAAACCCAACGAGCTTTATAACGAGCAAGAGTACCATCAGCATGAAATTTGTGACGGAAAACCCATTTGCCGGAAACAACATTGACACCGGGTGGTTTGGGAATGAGAGTCCAGGTGTTATTTTGCTGAAGAGCATGAAACTCATCACGCATAGCAGAGTGCCAAAGAGGATCGAGAAGAGCACGTTTATAAGATGTAGGAATAGGGGAGATAGTGGGAACGGCCGTGAGGTTAAGACGTCGTGTAGGGAGGTGAAAGCCACGCTTACCACGAGTACACATGACATGATCATTGGCCGAAGGTATTATAGGAACGGCATTAGATGGAAGAGGCGGTGTGGAGGAAGAAGAGGAAGAAGGAGAAGCAACAATAGGGGAGATGGGCGTGGGAGGAGAGGAAGCTGCTGTCAAGGGAGGAGTGGGAGGCGCGGAAGGCTGTGGTGAAGGAGAAGTGGGCGGTGCAGAAGGCTGCTGTGGAGGCATGGAAGACTGATGCGGTGGTGGTTGTTGCTCCGGGACAATAGAGGTAGGAGCTAGACGAGGGAGGAGAGGAGATGAAGAACGAACAGAGGAAGGTTGGGTTGTGGATGATGTTTGTGTGGCAGCGTAGGGAAAGGTATATTCGTCAAAGACGACGTGACGGGAAATAATGACACGGCCGGATGAGGGATCAAAGCAGCGAGATCCCTTATGATCATCGGAGAGACCAAGATAAATGCAGGGTAAAGAGCGAGGTTCTAGTTTATGAGAAGTGGTAGAAGTGATGTTGGGAAAACAGAGACAACCAAAAACGCGAAGGGAAAGATAGTCGGGATGGGAAAGAAAGAGGGATTGAAAGGGAGTGTAGAGAGGACATGTTTTGGTTGGTCTAATATTGATAAGAAGTGTGGCAGTGCGTAATGCTTCAACCCAAAAACGGGGAGGAAGAGAAGCTTGAATAAGCAAGGTGCGAAGAATATCATTGATGGAACAAAGAGAGCGTTCTGCTTTGCCATTTTGAGGAGATGTATAGGGACAAGAAAAACGAAGAAGTATGCCGTGAGAAAGAAAGAAAGTGCGATTGCGAGTATTATCAAATTCTCGTCCATTGTCACATTGAATAAAGCGTATTGGAAGACCAAAGTGGGTTAGAACATATTGACGAAAATTGAGAAAAATTGGGTGTACATCGGACTTGGCTCGGAGAGGAAAGGTCTAAACATAATGGGAATAATCATCAAGAATTACAAGATAGTATTTGTAACCAGAAACACTAGGAATTGGAGAGGTCCATAGATCACAATGGAGCAATTCAAAAGGAAAAGTACTAATAGTAGAGGATGTACCAAAAGGTAGTCTAACATGTTTGCCACATTGACAGGCATTACAAAGAGAGGAATCATGAGGGACACTAGAACTAGGGATACAAAATTCCTGTAACAATGATGATAGTGTAGCTTTATTAGGATGACCAAGCCGACGATGCCATAGATGAACTGATGCAAGCATGGCGCGAGGAGTGGAAGTGGGGGCGCCATGAAGAGGATAAAGATCGCCGGTGCTATTGTACCGAGCTAGAACCTCCCCCGTTGTCAGATTCTTCACAGATAAACCAAAGGGGTCAAAGGCCACAATAACTTGATTATCGATGGTAAACTGACGAACGGAGATAAGATTAGTAATTAAGGATGGGACTACAAGAATATTGCATAAAAGAAAATTGTTAGAAGAATAGGGGATGTAAGAATCACCGGTGCAAGAGACAGGAATAGTAGAACCATCACCGATGGTAATGGAAGAAAAAGAAGAAGGGAAACAAGCTGACAAAAAATTCATAGTTGAAGACATATGCGTAGATGCACCAGAATCGAAAATCCAATCCGTACCTTCGTTGTTGAGGATGAAATTGTTCATGGCGGCGATGAAAGCAGCCTGATCCCAGCTCGGCGATGTGGTCGTAGGAGAGGGAGCAGGCATGTTCATTGGTGCATGCTGCCCGTATGCGTACGGTGACGGAGCCGAAGGAGCACCGGGCGCATAGGGAACCAGGGCGTAGCCGGGCGGAAGCACGGGGGCGCCGGGCGTGGTCGGTGTAGTAGTGGCGGTGTAGACGTGAGCCGGCGGTCGGGGTCCGAGGAGACAAGGGGAGCCGGTGGCAGGACGATGGCCCGGGCTCCAGGCGCCCGTGTATGCTGGAGGAGCGCCGTAAGGAGAAGGAGCAGACCAAGGCATGGGCCACGCCTGAACCAGCCCGGTCCAGGGATCTTGCTGCTGGTGCCATGCCGTTGGAGTAGATGCCGGTGTAGACGATGATGATGATGACGCCGAGGAGCTGGCGGAGCGAGGCTGGGGCGGCCGGTAGACGGGATTCTTGCCGCGGTAGTTAGGGCTCGGGCGCCAGCCTGGAGGCGGCTGGACAGGGGCCGACGACGAAGTGGATGGAGTTGGCGCCGAAGACTTGGTGGTGGCGTGAAGGGCATATTGGTGGTGGGTAAGGGAACTAGGGTTGAAGGAGGAAGAAGAGGCAGATGGCGATCTGGCGGCGTTGAACTCGGCCGCGGTAAAGAGAGGCCGCGCCGGAAGAGGTGGAGGGGCCGGCGGAGAGGCCATGTGGAGAAGATAACCTAGGTGACGGATACCATGAAGATTATTGAATTCTGAATATGTATTAGGGCCTCAAAGGGCTGTTTATATAAGATACAAAACTTGGGGGCCAAGGATAGTAGAGATAGATTACAATTTGAACTACCAAATATACAAACCGAATATATTCTCTAATAGAAAACTGTAAATCCTATTTTTGTGGCTCAACACAACAACACTGTTCCTGTTCCTAAATGCTGTAAATGTGAAAATGGATTTTGCTCTAATGTTCGTTTGTTTCATGTTAGAATCCCTCTCTACAAATTGCATGCACTGCCCTCTTCTATCTGGAAGAAAATTTACTAACTCTATCTAACCTGCTTCTGCTTCTCTTTCTAAAGTCTTTTCTGTTGAATTTTATGATCCCGCTGTGCGTGTTGGCTAGCAAACCGCAATGCAGGGTCATGAGCAGGTAAATGTTGGCTAACTGAATTACTGTGTTTGCTATTGCAGATTCACTCGGCAACAAAAGGAGCCAGCAACTCAACAACTATAGTAGCTGAAAACCTAAAGCCTCAAAATTATCAGATACATTACTTCTTAATGCTTCAGACTTGTTTCTTCTCAGTGCTATTAGCTTCTTGCTCGCTAGTGGGTGCATTTTGATTGGTAGTTGGTACCATTGTCAAAATGAAAAAAAAATCAAAGTGGTTCTGGAATGCAATCTACAAATAACTTGTGGGAGCACCTTTTGCTACTTACGTATAGGGGGGCTGTAGCTGATCTTTTGTTGCCACTTCTAATCATGGTAGTCTTCTAGCTTTGAACATCATTCTAAACCTAGAACAGAGAATTAAGCACGAACATATTCATCTGTTGTGAAAAGCTAAGGTTTGCAGTTTAAACCTTGTTTCTAGGCTGAGTAGTTTGTGCTGTGTTTTCATCCGACGTGGTGCATTCAACTTTGCCAACTGCTATCTTCTTCCCCTTCGACAGTACAGGCCATTTCCTTACTCAGATTGATCCCTCTGTTGTTCCCTTAGTCGCGCTGACATTTTGACACATGCACAAGAGGTGTGATTGAACAAAATGAAAACGAGTTACTTGCGATTGGTCGACACTGTTATTTTGTTTGTTTTTGTGTGCATCAGGCCGGAGGGTGGGGCGGGGGGGGGGGGCTAAATGGACCTTTTTCTGGTAGATTGTGTAGAATATAGTAAGAATAGATTTTAAACTTGTTGCCATCAGTTGGTTGTGAAAACTGATATAGATTTTTCTTCAGCACTCCAATAATGATAGCTCCATAAGCAGAAGCATCGAACTAATTTACCAAAAAAAATCTCAGTTTAGTCTAAGAGCATGGTTAATAGAAACGCAGGCGGTATATATGTGCCATGTTAGCAATAGCCTCTGTAAAAGTAACCTCGTGTAATAGGCTGGGGAGTGCGGATTTTCAGAGGCCGAGCACCAAGCAGGCCGGTATCCTCGGCGTTGGAATGGGCTTGGGGATCTGGAATCCGTCGGGCCGTCGGCAGGCTAGTGTCGGCCTAGTGTTTCATATATGGTCCGGGATACACCTACGCATACATGTTTGGCACATGCTGTGCTACTCTCTCATCCATTATTGCCATCGTCACCCTCGCTCTCTGTCGTCCTCGTTCCTATCGCCCCCACCGAGATACCCAGCCTCACCTCCAAGGCTCCAACGAGGAACGACATCCTCTGACGTAGTAGCAACTACTACAGAGGGACGTCCTAAGCGTATCGCCCGTTAACGAGACATCCGACGGCAGGAACTGCAAGCGAGAATCAGTAGCGTTGTTGGTTGCTCGGCCCATAAGCAGCCCAATCACCTCGAGAATGAAAAAAAAACATGCCGCTAGAAATTCCTCTTCAATCGTCATCCCCATTCGTTCGCTCTCGTCTTGGCGCAGGAGGGAGGCCGGCTGCCGCTCAGCAATTGCCGAGTAAATAGCATAAAAGTACTACTTTACAAGCTAGGGTTGCAAAAAACTATCGAATATATTTTTTTCGCTGATAACTACCAAATCAGGGGTCGGCTGTTTCAAAAAACCCAAAAACTCTCGTCACTAGCAGTTTAAACCATATTCTGACAGGTCGGACCCACTCCTAAACATTCTATTTGTTTGACTATTTTGTTTGACCGTTATCTTACATGTGGGACCCACATGTAAGTTCCTTCTTCTTCCTCTTATCTTTTTCTTCTCTCCCTTCTCCTCCTGACCAAGGCCCGAGCTCCACCATCTCCGCCACACCATCGCACGCCAAGCCAGGGCCGACTCCGGGAAGGAGCACCACGCGAGGAGCAGCTGGCACCCAGGAGCACGGGCCGCCGCCAACCAGCGCCATGGCCAGGGGCAAGGACTCGGGCCGCCGCGCCCAGGGGCATGGGCTGCCGCCAGCCGAGCGCCATGGCCAGGGGCTTGGGCCGCCGTGCCCTGGAAGGAGGGAGAGTGAGAGGACACACGCTGGAGAGCTCACGGCGGCTGCAGGCGCAGCTCGCCGGTAGGAGGAGGCGGCAGCCTGCACGCACGCTGGAAGGGAGCTCCGCGGCGGAGCGCACTGGGCGGGTGATGGACGACGAGAGGGAGTTGTGTGTGTTGGGTTTCGTAGTAATTTCAAAAAAATTCCTACGCACACGCAAGATCATGGTGATGCATAGCAACGAGAGGGGGAGTATGATCTACATACCTAGTAGATCGACAACGGAAGCGTTTGGTTGATGTAGTCGTACGTCTCCACGATCCGACCGATCAAGCACCGAAACTACGGCACCTCCGAGTTCTAGCACACGTTCAGCTCGATGACAATCCCCGGACTCCGATCCAGCAAAGTGTCGGGGAAGAGTTCCGTCAGCACGACGGCGTGGTGACGATCTTGACGTACTACTGCTGCAGGGCTTCGCCTAAGCACCGCTACAATATTATCGATGACTATGGTGGCTGGGGGCGCCGCACACGGCTAAGGAATAGATCACGTGGATCAACTTGTGTGTCTCTAGGGTGCCTCTGCCTCAGTATATAAAGGACCAAAAGGGGGGAGGCGGCCGGCCAAGGAGGGCGCGCCAGGAGAGTCCTGCTCCCTCTGGGAGTAGGATCCCCCCCCCCCCCAATCCTAGTTGGAATAGGATTCGCGGAGGGGGGAAAAGAGAGAGGGGCCGGCCCCCTTTCCTTGTCCTATTCGGACCAAGGGAGGGGAGGGGCGCACGGCCCATGTAGGGCTGCCTCTTCTCTTTTCCACTAAGGCCCATCATGGCCCATATAGCTCCCGGGGGGTTCCGGTAACCTCCCGGTACTCCGGTAAAATCCCGATTTCACCCGGAACACTTCCGATATCCAAACATAGGCTTCCAATATATCAATCTTTATGTCTCGACCATTTCGAGACTCCTCGTCATGTCCGTGATCACATCCGGGACTCCGAACAACCTTCGGTACATCAAAATGCATAAACTCATAATATAACTGTCATCGTAACCTTAAGCGTGCGGACCCTACGGGTTCGAGAACAATGTAGACATGACCGAGATATGTCTCCGGTCAATAACCAATAGCGGGACCTGGATGCCCATATTGGCTCCTACATATTCTACGAAGATCTTTATCGGTCAGACCGCATTAACAACATACGTTGTTCCCTTTGTCATCGGTATGTTACTTGCCCGAGATTCGATCGTCGGTATTCCAATACCTAGTTGAATCTTGTTGCCGGCAAGTCTCTTTACTCGTTCTGTAATACATCATCCCGCAACTAACTTATTAGTTGCAATGCTTGCAAGGCTTTAAGTGATGTGCATTACCGAGAGGGCCCAGAGATACCTCTCCGACAATCGGAGTGACAAATCCTAATCTCGAAATATGCCAACCCAACATTTACCTTTGGAGACACCTGTAGAGCTCCTTTATAATCACCCAGTTACGTTGTGACGTTTGGTAGCACACAAAGTGTTCCTCCGGCAAACGGGAGTTGCATAATCTCGTAGTCATAGGAACATGTATAAGTCATGAAGAAAGCAACAGCAACATACTAAACGATCGGGTGCTAAGCTAATGGAATGGGTCATGTCGATCAGATCATTCACTTAATGATGTGATCCCGTTAATCAAATAACAACTTATTGTTCATGGTTTGGAAACATAACCATCTTTGATTAACGAGCTAGTCAAGTAGAGGCATACTAGTGACACTTTGTTTGTCTATGTATTCACACATGTATTATGTTTCCGGTTAATACAATTCTAGCATGAATAATAAACATTTATCATGATATAAGGAAATAAATAATAACTTTATTATTGCCTCTAGGGCATATTTCCTTCAGTCTCCCACTTGCACTAGAGTCAATAATCTAGATTACACAGTAATGATTCTAACACCCATGGAGCCTTGGTGCTGATCATGTTTTGCTCGTGGAAGAGGCTTAGTCAACGGGTCTGCAATATTCAGATCCGTATGTATCTTGCAAATCTCTATGTCTCCCACCTGGACTAGATCCCGGATGGAATTGAAGCGTCTTTTGATGTGCTTGGTTCTCTTGTGAAATCTGGATTCCTTTGCCAAGGCAATTGCACCAGTATTGTCACAAAAGATTTTCATTGGACCCGATGCACTAGGTATGACACCTAGATCGGATATGAACTCCTTCATCCAGACTCCTTCATTCGCTGCTTCCGAAGCAGCTATGTACTCCGCTTCACATGTAGATCCCGCTACAACGCTTTGTTTAGAACTGCACCAACTGACAGCTCCACCGTTTAATGTAAACACGTATCCGGTTTGCGATTTAGAATCGTCCGGATCAGTGTCAAAGCTTGCATCAATGTAACCTTTTACGATGAGTTCTTTGTCACCTCCATATATGAGAAACATATCCTTAGTCCTTTTCAGGTATTTCAGGATGTTCTTGACCGCTGTCCAGTGATCCACTCCTGGATTACTTTGGTACCTCCCTGCTAGACTTATAGCAAGGCACACATCAGGTCTGGAACACAGCATTGCATACATGATAGATCCTATGGCTGATGCATAGGGAACATCTTTCATATTCTCTCTATCTTCTGCAGTGGTCGGGCATTGAGTCTTACTCAACTTCACTCCTTGTAACATAGGCAAGAATCCTTTCTTTGCTTGATCCATTTTGAACTTTTTCAAAACTTTGTCAAGGTATGTGGTTTGTGAAAGTCCAATTAAGCGTCTTGATCTATCTCTATAGATCTTAATGCCTAATATGTAAGCAGCTTCACCGAGGTCTTTCATTGAAAAACTCTTATTCAAGTATCCCTTTATGCTATCCAGAAATTCTATATCATTTCCAATTAGTAATATGTCATCCACATATAATATCAGAAATGCTACAGAGCTCCCACTCACTTTCTTGTAAATATAGGCTTCTCCAAAAGTCTGTATAAAACCAAATGCTTTGATCACACTATCAAAACATTTATTCCAACTCCGAGAGGCTTGCACCAGTCCATAAATGGATCGCTGGAGCTTGCACACTTTGTTAGCTCCCTTTGGATCGACAAAACCTTCTGGTTGCATCATATACAACTCTTTTTCCAGAAATCCATTCAGGAATCCAGTTTTGACATCCATCTGCCAAATTTCATAATCATAAAATGCGACAATTGCTAACATGATTCGGACAGACTTAAGCATCGCTACGGGTGAGAAGGTCTCATCGTAGTCAATCCCTTGAACTTGTCAAAAACCTTTTGCGACAAGTCGAGCTTTGTAGACAGTAATATTACCGTCAGCGTCAGTCTTCTTCTTGAAGATCCATTTATTCTCAATTTCTTGCCAATCATCGGGCAAGTTAACCAAAGTCCATACTTTGTTCTCATACATGGATACCATCTCAGATTTCATGGCTTCAAGCCACTTTGCGGAATCTGGGCTTACCATCGCTTCTTCATAGTTCGTAGGTTCATCATGATTTAGTAGCATGACTTCCAGAACAGGATTACCGTACCACTCTAGCGCGGATCTTACTCTGGTTGATCTACGAGGTTCAGTAGTATCTTGTTCTGAAGTTTCATGATCATCATCATTAGCTTCCTCACTAACTGGTGTAGGTGTCGCAGAAACAGTTTTCTGTGATGTACTACTTTCCAATAAGGGAGCAGGTACAGTTACCTCGTCAAGTTCTACTTTCCTCCCACTCACTTCTTTCGAGAGAAACTCCTTCTCCAGAAAGTTTCCGAATTTAGCAATAAAAGTCTTGCCTTCGGATCTGTGATAGAAGGTGTATCCAACAATTTCCTTTGGATATCCTATGAAGACACATTTCTCCAATTTGGGTTCGAGCTTATCAGGTTGAAGCTTTTTCACATAAGCATCGCAGCCCCAAACTTTCAGAAACGACAACTTTGGTTTCTTGCCAAACCACAGTTCATAAGGCGTCGTCTCAACGGATTTTGATGGTGCCCTATTTAACGTGAATGCGGCCGTCTCTAGAGCGTATCCCCAAAACGATAGCGGTAAATCAGTAAGAGACATCATAGATCACACCATATCTAGTAAAGTATGATTACGACGTTCGGACACACCATTATGCTATGGTGTTCCGGGTGGCGTGAGTTGCGAAACTATTCCATAATTTTTTAAATGTACACCAAATATTCTCCTCCACGATCAGATCGTAGAAACTTTATTTTCTTGTTACGATGATTTTCAACTTCACTCTGAAATTCTTTGAACTTTTCAAACGTTTCAGACTTATGTTTCATTAAGTAGATATACCCATATCTGCTTAAGTCATCTGTGAAGGTGAGAAAATAACGATATCCGCCACGAGCCTCAATATTCATCGGACCACATACATCTGTATGTATGATTTCCAACAAATCTTTTGCTCTCTCCATAGTACCGGAGAACGGTGTTTTGGTCATCTTGCCCATGAGGCACGGTTCGCAAGTACCAAGTGATCATAATCAAGTGGTTCCAAAAGTCCATCAGTATGGAGTTTCTTCATGCGTTTTACACCGATATGACCTAAACGACAGTGCCACAAATATGTCGCACTATCATTATCAACTCTGCATCTTTTGGTTTCAACATTATGAATATGTGTGTTACTACTATCGAGATTCAACAAGAATAGACCACTCTTCAAGGGTGCATGACCATAAAAGATATTACTCATATAAATAGAACAACCATTATTCTCAGATTTAAATGAATAACCGTCTCGCATCAAACAAGATCCAGATATAATGTTCATGCTTAACGCTGGCACCAAATAACAATTATTTAGGTCTAATATTAATCCTGAAGGCAGATGTAGAGGTAGCGTGCCGACTGCGATCACATCGACTTTGGAACCGTTTCCCACGCGCATCGTCACCTCGTCCTTAGTCAATCTTCGCTTGATCCGTAGTCCCTGTTTCGAGTTGCAAATATTAGCAACAGAACCAGTATCAAATACCCAGGTGCTACTGCGAGCATTGGTAAGGTACACATCAATAACATGTATATCACATATACCTTTGTTCACCTTGCCATCCTTCTTATCCACCAAATACTTGGGGCAGTTCCGCTTCCAGTGACCAGTCTGCTTGCAATAGAAGCACTCAGTTTCAGGCTTAGGTCCAGGTTTGGGTTTCTTCTCTTGAGTAGCAACTTGCTTGCCGTTCTTTTTGAAGTTCCCCTTCTTCTTCCCTTTGCCCTTTTTCTTGAAACTAGTGGTCTTGTTGACCATCAACACTTGATGCTCCTTCTTGATTTCTACCTCCGCAGCTTTTAGCATTGCGAAGAGCTCGGGAATAGTCTTGTTCATCCCTTGCATATTATAGTTCATCACGAAGCTCTTGTAGCTTGGTGGCAGTGATTGGAGAATTCTGTCAATGACGCAATCATTTGGAAGATTAACTCCCAATTGAATCAAGTGATTATTATACCCAGACATTTTGAGTATATGCTCACTGACAGAACTGTTCTCCTCCATCTTGCAGCTCTAGAACTTATTGGAGACTTCATATCTCTCAATCCGGGCATTTGCTTGAAATATTAACTTCAACTCCTGGAACATCTCATATGCTCCATGACGTTCAAAACGTCGTTGAAGTCCCGATTCTAAGCCGTAAAGCATGGCACACTGAACTATCGAGTAGTCATCAGTTTTGCTCTGCCAGACGTTCATAACATCCGGCGTTGCTCCTGCAGCAGGCCTGGCACCCAGCGGTGCTTCCAGGACGTAATTCTTCTGTGCAGCAATGAGGATAATCCTCAAGTTACGGACCCAGTCTGTGTAATTGCTACCATCAACTTTCAACTTTGCTTTCTCAAGGAACGCATTAAAATTCAACGGAACAACAACACGATCCATCTATCTACAAACAAGCATAAACAAGCAAGATACTTATCAAGTACTAAGTTTCATGATAAATTTAAGTTCAGTTAATTTACTTAAAGAACTCCCACTTAGATAGACATCCCTCTAATCCTCTAAGTGATTACGTGATCCAAATCAACTAAACCATGTCCGATCATCACGTGAGATGGAGTAGTTTCATTGGTGAACATCATTATGTTGATCATATCTACTATATGATTCACGCTCGACCTTTCGGTCTCTGTGTTCCGAGGCCATATCTGTATATGCTTGGCTCGTCAAGTATAACCTGAGTATTCCGTGTGTGCAACTATTTTACACCCGTTGTATTTGAACGTAGAGCCTATCACACCCGATCATCACGTGGTGTCTCAGCACGAAGAACTTTCGCAACAGTGCATACTCAGGGAGAACACTTCTTGATAATTAATGAGAGATCATCTTATAATGCTACCGTCAATCAAAGCAAGATAAGATGCATAAAAGATAAACATCACATGCAATCAATATAAGTGATATGATATGGCCATCATCATCTTGTGCTTGTGATCTCCATCCCCGAAGCACCATCATGATCACCATCGTCACCGGCGTGCCACCTTGATCTCCATCGTAGCATCTTTGTCGCCTCGCCAAGCTTGTGCTTCCACGACTATCGCTACCGTTTAGTGATAAAGTAAAGCATTACATCGCGATTACATTGCATACAATAAAGCGACAACCATATGGCTCCTGCCAGTTGGCGATAACTCGGTTACAAAAAATGATCATCTCATACAATAAAATTCAGCATCATGTCTTGACCATATCACATCACAACATGCCCTGCAAAAACAAGTTAGACGTCCTCTACTTTGTTGTTGCAAGTTTTACGTGGCTGCTACGAGCTTAAGCAAGAACCAATCTTACCTACGCATCAAAACCACAACGATAGTTTGTCAAGTTGGTGTTGTTTTAACCTTCGCAAGGACCGGGCGTGGCCACACTTGGTTCAACTAAAGTTGGAGAAACTGTCACCCACAAGCCACCTCTGTGCAAAGCACGTCGGGAGAACCGGTCTCGCATAAGCGTACGCGTAATGTCGGTCTGGGCCGCTTCATCCAACAATACCGCCGAACCAAAGTATGACATGCTGGTAAGCAGTATGACTTATATCGCCCACAACTCACTTGTGTTCTACTCGTGCATATAACATCAACATATAAAACCTAGGCTCGGATGCCACTGTTGGGTCTCGTAGTAATTTCACAAAAATTCCTACGCACACGCAAGATCATGGTGATGCATAGCAACGAGAGGGGGAGTATGATCTACATACCTAGTAGATCGACAACGGAAGCGTTTGGTTGATGTAGTCGTACGTCTCCACGATCCGACCGATCAAGCACCGAAACTACGGCACCTCCGAGTTCTAGCACACGTTTAGCTCGATGATGATCCCCGGACTCCGATCCAGCAAAGTGTCGGGGAAGAGTTCCGTCAGCACGACGGCGTGGTGACGATCTTGACGTACTACTGCTGCAGGGCTTCGCCTAAGCACCGCTACAATATTATCGAGGACTATGGTGGCTGGGGGCGCCGCACACGGCTAAGGAATAGATCACGTGGATCAACTTGTGTGTCTCTAGGGTGCCTCTGCCTCAGTATATAAAGGACCAAAAGGGGGGAGGCGGCCGGCCAAGGAGGGCGCGCCAGGAGAGTCCTACTCCCTCTGGGAGCAGGATTCCCCCCCAATCCTAGTTGGAATAGGATTCGCGGAGGGGGGAAAAGAGAGAGAGGGGCCGGCCCCCTTTCCTTGTCCTATTCGGACCAAGGGAGGGGAGGGGCGCGCGGCCCATGTAGGGCTGCCTCTTCTCTTTTCCACTAAGGCCCATCATGACCCATATAGCTCCCGGGGGGTTCCGGTAACCTCCCGGTACTCCGGTAAAATCCCGATTTCACCCGGAACACTTCTGATATCCAAACATAGGCTTCCAATATATCAATCTTTATGTCTCGACCATTTCGAGACTCCTCGTCATGTCCGTGATCACATCCGGGACTCTGAACAACCTTCGGTACATCAAAATGCATAAACTCATAATATAACTGTCATCGTAACCTTAAGCGTGCGGACCCTACAGGTTCGAGAACAATGTAGACATGACCGAGACATGTCTCCGGTCAATAACCAATAGCGGGACCTGGATGCCCATATTGGCTCCTACATATTCTACGAAGATCTTTATCGGTCAGACCGCATTAACAACATACGTTGTTGTTGGGGAACGTTGCAGAAAATTAAAATTTTTCCTACGGTTTCACCAAGATCCATCTATGAGTTCATCTAAGCAACGAGTCAAGGGAGAGAGTTTGCATCTACATACCACTTGTAGATCGCGTGCGGAAGCTTGCAAGGTGATGATGTAGTCGTACTCGACGTGATCCAAATCACCGATGACCAGCGCCGAACGGACGGCACCTCCGCGTTCAACACACGTACGGGACGGGAGACGTCTCCTCCTTCTTGATCCAGCAAGGGGGAAGGAGAGGTTGATGAAGATCCAGCAGCACGACGGCGTGGTGGTGGATGCAGGGCGTCACAGCAGCAGGGCTTCGCCGAGACTACGAGGGAGAGACGTAACGGGGGGAGATGGAGGCGCCAGGGGCTGGTGTATGAAGTCCCTCCTCTCCCCCACTATATATAGGGGTGCCAGGGGGGGCGCCGGCCCTAGTAGATGAGATCTACTAGGGGGGCGGCG
This sequence comes from Triticum dicoccoides, assembly GCF_002162155.2. Lineage (NCBI taxonomy): Eukaryota > Viridiplantae > Streptophyta > Magnoliopsida > Poales > Poaceae > Triticum > Triticum dicoccoides. The sequence goes on along the minus strand of NC_041390.1, from coordinate 167,777,112 downwards.
GCCTAGGGGAGGTTTCCCTCCCCCCCAAGGCACCTAGGGGTGCCTTCCACCACTAGGACTCCTCCTAGGGGGAAACCCTAGGCGCATGGGCCTATAGGGGCTGGTGCCCTTGGCCCATGAAGGCCAAGGCGCACCCCCTACAGCCCATGTGGCCCCCCGGGACAGGTGGCCCCACCCGGTGGACCCCCGGGACCCTTCCGGTGGTCCCGGTACAATACTGATAACCCCGAAACTTGTCCCGATGCCCGAAATAGCACTTCCTATATATAATTCTTTACCTCCGGACCATTCCGGAACTCCTTGTGACGTCCGGGATCTCATCCGGGACTCCGAACAACATTCGGGTTTCTGCATATACATATCTTCATAACCCTAGCGTCACCGAACCTTAAGTGTGTAGACCCTACGGGTTCGGGAGACATGCAGACATGACCGAGACGCTCTCAGTCAATAACCATCAGCGGGATCTGGATACCCATGATGGCTCCCACATGCTCCTCGATGTTGTCATCGGATGAACCACGATGTCGAGGATTCGATCAAACCCTGTATGCAATTCCCTTTGTCAATCGGTACGTTACTTGCTCGAGACTCGATCGTCGGTATCCCAATACCTTGTTCAGTCTCGTTACCGGCAAGTCACTTTACTCGTACCGTAATGCATGATCCCGTGTCCAACACCTTGGTCACATTGAGCTCAATATGATGATGCATTACCGAGTGGGCCCAGAGATACCTCTCCGTCATACGGAGTGACAAATCCCAGTCTCGATCCGTGTCAACCCAACAGCTACTTTCGGAGATACCTGTAATGCACCTTTATAGTCACCCAGTTACGTTGTGACGTTTGATACACCCAAGGCACTCTCACGGTATCCGGGAGTTACACGATCTCATGGTTGAAGGAAGAGATACTTGACACTTGCAAAGCTCTAGCAAAACGAACTACACGATCTTTTATGCTATGCTTAGGATTGGGTCTTGTCCATCACATCATTCTCCTAATGATGTGATCCCGTTATCAACGACATCCAATGTCCATAGTCAGGAAACCATGACTATCTGTTGATCACAACGAGCTGGTCAACTAGAGGCTTACCAGGGACATAGTGTGGTCTAAGTATTCACACGTGTATTACGATTTCCGGATAATACAGTTATAGCATGAATAAAAGACAATTATCATGAACAATGAAATATAATAATACTTTTATTATTGCCTTTAGGGCATATTTCCAACAGACTGTTGGGGAACGTTGCAGAAAATTAAAATTTTTCCTACGGTTTCACCAAGATCCATCTATGAGTTCATCTAAGCAACGAGTCTAGGGAGAGAGTTTGCATCTACATACCACTTGTAGATCGCGTGCGGAAGCTTGCAAGGTGATGATGTAGTCGTACTCGACGTGATCCAAATCACCAATGACCAGCGCCGAACGGACGGCACCTCCGCGTTCAACACACGTACGGGACGGGAGACGTCTCCTCCTTCTTGATCCAGCAAGGGGGAAGGAGAGGTTGATGAAGATCCAGCAGCACGACGGCGTGGTGGTGGATGCAGGGCGTCACAGCAGCAGGGCTTCGCCGAGACTACGAGGGAGAGACGTAACGGGGGGAGGAGGAGGCGCCAGGGGCTGGTGTATGAAGTCCCTCCTCTCCCCCACTATATATAGGGGTGCCAGGGGGGGCGCCGGCCCTAGTAGATGAGATCTACTAGGGGGGGCGGCGGCCTAGGGGAGGTTTCCCTCCCCCCCAAGGCACCTAGGGGTGCCTTCCACCACTAGGACTCCTCCTAGGGGGAAACCCTAGGCGCATGGGCCTATAGGGGCTGGTGCCCTTGGCCCATGATGGCCAAGGCGCACCCCCTACAGCCCATGTGGCCCCCCGGGACAGGTGGCCCCACCCGGTGGACCCCCAGGACCCTTCCGGTGGTCCCGGTACAATACCGATAACCCCGAAACTTGTCCCGATGCCCGAAATAGCACTTCCTATATATAATTCTTTACCTCCGGACCATTCCGGAACTCCTCGTGACGTCCGGGATCTCATCCGGGACTCCGAACAACATTCGGGTTTCTGCATATACATATCTTCATAACCCTAGCGTCACCGAACCTTAAGTGTGTAGACCCTACGGGTTCGGGAGACATGTAGACATGACCGAGACGCTCTCAGTCAATAACCATCAGCGGGATCTGGATACCCATGATGGCTCCCACATGCTCCTCGATGTTGTCATCGGATGAACCACGATGTCGAGGATTCGATCAAACCCTGTATGCAATTCCCTTTGTCAATCGGTACGTTACTTGCCCGAGACTCGATCGTCGGTATCCCAATACCTTGTTCAGTCTCGTTACTGGCAAGTCACTTTACTCGTACCGTAATGCATGATCCCGTGTCCAACACCTTGGTCACATTGAGCTCAATACGATGATGCATTACCGAGTGGGCCCAGAGATACCTCTCCGTCATACGGAGTGACAAATCCCAGTCTCGATCCGTGTCAACCCAACAGCTACTTTCGGAGATACCTGTAATGCACCTTTATAGTCACCCAGTTACGTTGTGACGTTTGATACACCCAAGGCACTCCGACGGTATCCGGGAGTTACACGATCTCATGGTCTAAGGAAGAGATATTCGACATTGGCAAAGCTCTAGCAAAACGAACTACACGATCTTTTATGCTATGCTTAGGATTGGGTCTTGTCCATCACATCATTCTCCTAATGATGTGATCCCGTTATCAACGACATCCAATGTCCATAGTCAGGAAACCATGACTATCTGTTGATCACAACGAGCTGGTCAACTAGAGGCTTACCAGGGACATATTGTGGTCTAAGTATTCACACGTGTATTACGATTTCCGGATAATACAGTTATAGCATGAATAAAAGACAATTATCATGAACAATGAAATATAATAATACTTTTATTATTGCCTCTAGGGCATATTTCCAACAGTCTCCCACTTGCACTAGAGTCACCAATCTAGTTACATTGTGATGAATCGAACACCCATAGAGTTCTGGTGTTGATCATGTTTTGCACGCGAGAGAGGTTTAGTCAGCGGATCTGCGACATTCAGATCCGTGTGCACTTTGCAAATCTCTATATCTCCATCTTGAACATTTTCACGGATGGAGTTGAAACGACGCTTGATGTGCCTGGTCTTCTTGTGAAACCTGGGCTCCTTGGCGAGGGCAATAGCTCCAGTGTTGTCACAGAAGAGTTTGATCGGCCCCGACGCATTGGGTATGACTCCTAGGTCGGTGATGAACTCCTTCACCCAAATCGCTTCATGTGCTGCCTCCGACGCTGCCATGTACTCCGCTTCACACGTAGATCCCGCCACGACGCTCTGCTTGCAGCTGCACCAGCTTACTGCTCCACCATTCAACATATACACGTATCCGGTTTGTGACTTAGAGTCATCCAGATCTGAGTCGAAGCTAGCGTCGACGTAACCCTTTACGACGAGCTCTTCGTCTCCTCCATAAACGAGAAACATGTCCTTCGTCCTTTTCAGGTACTTCAGGATATTCTTGACCGCTGTCCAGTGTTCCTTGCCGGGATTACTTTGGTATCTTGCTACCAAACTTACGGCAAGGTTTACATCGGGTCTGGTACACAACATGGCATACATAATAGATCCTATGGCTGAAGCATAGGGGATGACACTCATCTCTTCTTTATATTTTGCCGTGGTCGGTGACTGAGCTGAGCTCAGTCTCATACCTTGTAACATAGGCAAGAACCCCTTCTTGGACTGATCCATTCTGAATCTCTTCAAAATCTTATCAAGGTATGTGCTTTGTGAAAGACCTATGAGGCGTCTCGATCTATCTCTATAGATCTTGATGCCTAATATATAAGCAGCTTCTCCAAGGTCCTTCATTGAAAAACACTTATTCAAGTAGGCCTTAATGCTGTCCAGAAATTCTATATTATTTCCCATCAGGAGTATGTCATCTACATATAATATGAGAAATGCTACAGAGCTCCCACTCACTTTCTTGTAAACGCAGGCTTCTCCATAAGTCTGCATAAACCCAAACGCTTTGATCATCTCATCAAAGCGAATGTTCCATCTCCGAGATGCTTGCACCAGTCCATAAATGGATCGCTGGAGCTTGCATACTTTGTTAGCGTTCCGAGGATCGACAAAACCTTCCGGCTGCATCATATACAGTTCTTCCTTAAGATGCCCGTTAAGGAATGATGTTTTGACGTCCATCTGCCATATCTCATAATCATAGTATGCGGCAATTGCTAACATGATTCGGACGGACTTTAGCTTCGCTACGGGAGAGAATGTCTCGTCGTAGTCAATCCCTTGAACCTGTCGATAACCCTTAGCGACAAGTCGAGCTTTATAGATGGTAATATTACCATCCGCGTCCGTCTTCCTCTTAAAGATCCATTTGTTTTCTATCGCTCGCCGATCATCGGGCAAGTCTGTCAAAGTCCATACTTTGTTTTCATACATGGATTCTATCTCGGATTTCATGGCTTCAAGCCATTTGTTGGAATCCGGGCCCGCCATTGCTTCTTCATAGTTTGAAGGTTCATTGTTGTCTAACAACATGATTTCCAGGACAGGGTTGCCGTACCACTCTGGTGCGGAACGTGTCCTTGTGGACCTACGAAGTTCAGTAGTAACTTGATCCGAAGTACCTTGATCATTATCATTGTTTTCCTCTTCAGTTGGTGTGGGCATCACAGGAATGGTTTCCTGCGCTGCGCCACTTTCCCGCTCAAGAGGTAGTACTTCATCGAGTTCTACTTTCCTCCCACTTACTTCTTTCGAGAGAAACTCTTTTTCCAGAAAGCATCCGTTCTTGGCTACAAAGATCTTGCCTTCGGATCTTAAGTAGAAGGTATACCCTACAGTTTCCTTAGGGTATCCTATGAATACGCATTTTTCCGACTTGGGTTCGAGCTTTTCAGGTTGAAGTTTCTTGACATAAGCATCGCATCCCCAAACTTTCAGAAACGACAGCTTAGGTTTCTTTCCAAACCATAATTCATATGGTGTCGTCTCAACGGATTTAGACGGTGCCTATTTAAAGTGAATGTAGCTGTCTCTAGAGCGTATCCCCAAAATGATAGCGGTAAATCGGTAAGAGACATCATAGACCGCACCATATCCAATAGAGTGCGATTACGACGTTCGGACACACCGTTTCGCTGAGGTGTTCCAGGCGGCGTGAGCTGTGAAACGATTCCACATTTCTTTAAGTGTGTACCAAATTCGTGACTTAAGTATTCTCCTCCACGATCTGATCGTAAGAATTTTATCTTTCGGTCACGTTGATTCTCCACCTCATTCTGAAATTCCTTGAACTTTTCAAAGGTCTCAGACTTGTGTTTCGTTAAGTAGACATACTCATATCTACTCAAGTCATCTGTGAGAGTGAGAACATAACGATATCCTCCGCGAGCCTCAACGCTCATTGGACCGCACACATCGGTATGTATGATTTCCAACAAGTTGGTTGCTCGCTCCATTGTTCCGGAGAACGGAGTCTTGGTCATTTTGCCCAAGAGGCATAGTTCGCACGTGTCAAACGATTCATAATCAAGAGACTCTAAAAGTCCATCGGCATGGAGCTTCTTCATGCGCTTGACACCAATGTGACCAAGGCGGCAGTGCCACAAGTATGTGGGACTATCGTTATCAACTTTAAATCTTTTGGCATCTACACTATGAACATGTGTAATATTACGCTCGAGATTCATTAAGAATAAACCATTGACCATCGGAGCATGACCATAAAACATATCTCTCATATAAATCGAACAACCATTATTCTCAGACTTAAATGAGTAGCCATCTCGTATTAAACGAGATCCTGATACAATGTTCATGCTCAAACTTGGAACTAAATAACAATTATTAAGGTTCAAAACTAATCCCGTAGGTAAATGTAGAGGCAGCGTGCCGACGGCGATCACATCGACTCTGGAACCATTCCCGACGCGCATCGTCACCTCGTCCTTTGCCAGTCTCCGTTTATTCCGCAGCTCCTGCTGTGAGTTACAAATATGAGCAACGGCACCGGTATCAAATACCCAGGAGTTACTACGATTACTGGTAAGGTACACATCAATCACATGTATATCAAATATACCTTTGGTGTTGCCGGCCTTCTTATCCGCTAAGTATTTGGGGCAGTTCCGCTTCCAGTGACCCTTCCCCTTGCAATAAAAGCACTCAGTCTCAGGCTTGGGTCCATTCTTTGACTTCTTCCCGGTAACTGGCTTACCAGGCGCGGCAACATCTTTGCCGTCCTTCTTGAAGTTCTTCTTACCCTTGCCCTTCTTGAACTTAGTGGTCTTATTGACCATCAACACTTGGTGTTCTTTCTTGATTTCAGCCTCTGCTGACTTCAGCATCGAGAACACTTCAGGAATGGTCTTTTCCATCCCCTGCATGTTGTAGTTCATCACAAAGCTCTTGTAGCTTGGTGGGAGCGACTGGAGGATTCTGTCAATGACCGCCTCATCTGGGAGGTTAATGTTCAGCTGGGTCATACGGTTGTGCAACCCAGACATCTTCAGGATGTGCTCACTGACAGAACTGTTTTCCTCCATCTTACAACTGTAGAACTTGTCGGAGACATCATATCTCTCGACCCGGGCATGAGCTTGAAAAACTAGTTTCAGCTCTTCAAACATCTCATATGCTCCGTGGTGCTCAAAACGCTTTTGGAGCCCCGGTTCTAAGCTGTAAAGCATGCCGCACTGAACGAGGGAGTAATCATCAGCACGAGACTGCCAAGCATTCATAATGTCTTGGTTCTCTGGGACGGGAGCGTCACCTAGCGGTCCTTCTAGGACATATTGTTTCCTGGCAGCTATGAGGATGATCCTCAGGTTCCGGACCCAGTCCGTATAGTTGCTGCCATCATCTTTCAGCTTGGTTTTCTCTAGGAACGCGTTGAAGTTCATGTTGACATTAGCGTTGGCCATTGATCTACAAGACATATTTGCAAAGGTTTTAGACTAAGTTCATGATAATAAAGTTCTAATCAAATTATGAACTCCCACTTAGATTAGACATCCCTCTAGTCATCTAAGTGTTACACGATCCGAGTCGACTAGGCCGTGTCCGATCATCACGTAAGACGGACTAGTCATCGTCGGTGAACATTCTCATGTTGATCGTATCTTCCATACGACTCGTGTTCGACCTTTCGGTCTCCGTGTTCCGAGGCCATGTCTGCACATGCTAGGCTCGTCAAGTTAACCCTAAGTGTTTTCGCTGTGTAAAACTGTCTTACACCCGTTGTATGTGAACGTAAGAATCCATCACACCCGATCATCACGTGGTGCTTAGAAGCGACGAACTGTAGCAACGGTGCACAGTTAGGGGAGAACACTTCTTGAAATTTTATAAGGGATCATCTTATTTACTACCGTCGTCCTAAGTAAACAAGATGCATAATACATAATAAACATCACATGCAATTATATAGTTGTGACATGATATGGCCAATATCATATAGCTCCATTGATCTTCATCTTCGGGGCTCCATGATCATCTTGTCACCGGCTTGACACCATGATCTCCATCATCATGATCTCCATCATCGTGTCTTCATGAAGTTGTCACGCAAACGACTACTTCTACTTCTATGACTAACGTTTAGCAATAAAGTAAAGTAGTTTACATGACGTTATTCAATGACACGCAGGTCATACAAAAAATAATGACAACTCCTATGGCTCCTGCCGGTTGTCATACTCATCGACATGCAAGTCGTGAATCCTATTACAAAGAACATGATCTCATACATCACAATTCATCATTCATCACAACTTCTGGCCATATCACATCACATGATCAATCGCTGCAAAAACAAGTTAGACATCCTCTAATTGTTGTTGCATCTTTTACGTGACTGCAATTGGGTTCTAGCAAGAACGTTTTCTTACCTACGAATTACCACAACGTGATTTTGTCAACTTCTATTTACCCTTCATAAGGGCCCTGTTCACCGATTCCGCTCCAACTAAGGTGGGAGAGACAGACACCCGCCAGCCACCTTATGCAACTAGTGCATGTCAGTCGGTGGAATCGGTCTCACGTAAGCGTACGTGTAAGGTTGGTCCGGGCCGCTTCATCCCACAATACCGGTGAGCAAGAAAAGACTAGTAGAGGCAAGTAAGATGACAAAATCCACGCCCACAACAAAATTGTGTTCTACTCGTGCAAAGAGAACTACGCATAGACCTAGCTCATGATGCCACTGTTGGGGAACGTTGCAGAAAATTAAAAATTTTCCTACGGTTTCACCAAGATCCATCTATGAGTTCATCTAAGCAACGAGTCAAGGGAGAGAGTTTGCATCTACATACCACTTGTAGATCGCGTGCGGAAGCTTGCAAGGTGATGATGTAGTCGTACTCGACGTGATCCAAATCACCGATGACCAGCGCCGAACGGACGGCACCTCCGCGTTCAACACACGTACGGGACGGGAGACGTCTCCTCCTTCTTGATCCAGCAAGGGGGAAGGAGAGGTTGATGAAGATCCAGCAGCACGACGGCGTGGTGGTGGATGCAGGGTGTCACAGCAGCAGGGCTTCGCCGAGACTACGAGGGAGAGACGTAACGGGGGGAGGTGGAGGCGCCAGGGGCTGGTGTATGAAGTCCCTCCTCTCCCCCACTATATATAGGGGTGCCAGGGGGGCGCCGGCCCTAGTAGATGAGATCTACTAGGGGGGGCGGCGGCCTAGGGGAGGTTTCCCTCCCCCCCCAAGGCACCTAGGGGTGCCTTCCACCACTAGGACTCCTCCTAGGGGGAAACCCTAGGCGCATGGGCCTATAGGGGCTGGTGCCCTTGGCCCATGATGGCCAAGGCGCACCCCCTACAGCCCATGTGGCCCCCCGGGACAGGTGGCCCCACCCGGTGGACCCCCGGGACCCTTCCGGTGGTCCCGGTACAATACCGATAACCCCGAAACTTGTCCCGATGCCCGAAATAGCACTTCCTATATATAATTCTTTACCTCCGGACCATTCCGGAACTCCTTGTGACGTCCGGGATCTCATCCGGGACTCCGAACAACATTCGGGTTTCTGCATATACATATCTTCATAACCCTAGCGTCACCGAACCTTAAGTGTGTAGACCCTACGGGTTCGGGAGACATGCAGACATGACCGAGACGCTCTCAGTCAATAACCATCAGCGGGATCTGGATACCCATGATGGCTCCCACATGCTCCTCGATGTTGTCATCGGATGAACCACGATGTCGAGGATTCGATCAAACCCTGTATGCAATTCCCTTTGTCAATCGGTACGTTACTTGCCCGAGACTCGATCGTCGGTATCCCAATACCTTGTTCAGTCTCGTTACTGGAAAGTCACTTTACTCGTACCGTAATGCATGATCCCGTGTCCAACACCTTGGTCACATTGAGCTCAATACGATGATGCATTACCGAGTGGGCCTAGAGATACCTCTCCGTCATACGGAGTGACAAATCCCACTCTCGATCCGTGTCAACCCAACAGCTACTTTCGGAGATACCTGTAATGCACCTTTATAGTCACCCAGTTACGTTGTGACGTTTGATACACCCACGGGAGTTGCATAATCTCGTAGTCATAGGAACATGTATAAGTCATGAAGAAAGCAATAGCAACATACTAAACGATCGGGTGCTAAGCTAATGAAATGGGTCATGTCAATCAGATCATTCACTTAATGATGTGATCCCGTTAATCAAATAACAACTTATTGTTCATGGTTTGGAAACATAACCATCTTTGATTAACGAGCTAGTCAAGTAGAGGCATACTAGTGACACTTTGTTTGTCTATGTATTCACACATGTATTATGTTTCCGGTTAATACAATTCTAGCATGAATAATAAACATTTATCATGATATAAGGAAATAAATAATAACTTTATTATTGCCTCTAGGGCATATTTCCTTCAGTCTCCCACTTGCACTAGAGTCAATAATCTAGATTACACAGTAATGATTCTAACACCCATGGAGCCTTGGTGCTGATCATGTTTTGCTCGTGGAAGAGGCTTAGTCAACGGGTCTGCAATATTCAGATCCGTATGTATCTTGCAAATCTCTATGTCTCCCACCTGGACTAGATCCCGGATGGAATTGAAGCGTCT
>NC_041390.1:167757175-167766934 GCF_002162155.2 Triticum dicoccoides | reverse complement strand
GGCAAGCACGGCGGCGAGTGCGCCCCCTCTGGATCTTGAGCACGGGAGGGACCTAATTGCTTTTTTTAGTTTGTTTTAGGACCTGATTGCATTTTTAAAAGTTTAAAGGGACATGATTGCTTTTTTAAGTTTGCAGGGACACTGACATGTGGGCCCCAGTTATCATTTAACGGTCAAACAAACAGTCAAAACAATAAGTTTTCTTACATGTGGGCCCCAACTGTCATAATGACGATCAATTGTAAAGCACTGGACAATTAGAGTTTTTTGAAACAGCCAACCCCTGATCTGGTAGTTATCAGTGAAAAAAAAATATTTGGTAGTTTTTTGGAACCCTAGCCTGTAAAGTAGTAGTTTTATGCTATTTACTCGCAACTGCCATGGTCGGCTGCACCACGCCGTCGAGAACAAGCTTCCAGTTGCTATTTGTACATGAACAAATTTGGATGACAAAATGTTCCGGTTGAAATCATAACAAACAACACCATCTCGATCTGTTTTTCCAGACTCATTTTTGTTATTTACAACACCAGTTCATCTCCTCTTAATCTGAAAGACTGAAACTGTAGCTTCTCGTGCAAACTACATCAACCTCAACCTGTTAGGTATGAGCAGATACGTTTCACGGCGGAGTGCAGACATGGCAGTGACAGTCACCCTCCTTCCCTCTCGCTGCGAAGCTCAGTTTCACGGCGGCGTCTAGCTGGAGCAATTGCGGCGTCGAGCGAACATCGACAGAGTTCGAAGGGTCTTTTTTCTTTTCATACGTGATTGGGCTTCATTTATGGGCCGCAACGGTTTTAGGCATTGCTGTGCAGCTTGCCACGTTCCAGCTGCGTGCCATCGGATGAGGCATCGACGGGCGCTAGACATCGACGTCCCTCTGCAGTAGTTGCTGCTACGTTAGAGGATCTCGTTCCTCCAACGAAGGGAACGCCGGCGGGGAAGGAGCAGGACAGATCCGGCACAGGTATGTGTGCGGCCAGATCTGGAGGGGGGCGCCGGTAGCATGAAGATGCAGGTGGGGCGGAGGGGGAAGGTGCCGGATTCGTCAGCAGGGACAACGTCATCTATGGCTCGAGCTCTAACCTTGCGATTCTTAGTGTTTTTTTAAGCATGGGTGCTGTGATTTCGTTTCTTGGATTTTTAAGCATGGTGCTGTGTTTTCGATTCTTGTTTCTTTAATACTCCGATCTTGTATGGCTCTGGATACACTAGTATGTGGTTAGCTTTTCATGGCCATGATTTTTTTTCTTTATTTCTGTGATGTCCAATTTTCTTGAGAAAATCAATGTCAGTTGTGATCATCAATGAGTACTTTTGCTGGTCTTTGATTTTTGTTGAGGTGTCCCCTTTTGATCTTCACTCCAGTTACAGAAAAATGTTCATAAACCAGTGAAATTTTGTGATGTCTTGAGGAATCCATTTAACTTTGATAGTCGATGCTTCATCCTGCTGGAACTTAGTAATGGTTTTGATGGTTTGTTCTTGATGTGCCAATCTAAGGCTAATAATTACTTCATTTGAGTAGGGTAAAGTTTGAATTCGTACCACTGATTGCAAAGATCTGAGTGGGAAAGAATGTTGTACTATTTTGATTCATGTAACTCTGTTGACATTTTTCTGAAGAACACCTCATGAAGGGTGTTCGTGCCTTTCTGTGCAATTAAACAAAAAGAAAAGTTTAGCTAGTTTCCCGTGATTAATATGTTCATTTCGGTGGATAACTAAGCTGGCTGAAGAAATAAATTTCCCCATTGCCAAGTCCTTGTAAATTAAATTAGCTATAATTAGCAGAACTGTCGGCAGGTGTGCCTTCATTGGTTTGGATTTGGACAATTAGCTGATTACCTTTTGATTGATGTGTTATATCTAGCATGATGCTATAACAAATGTGTTTTAGTTTTTGCTTCTGCAGTATAGTTATGGCATATCCTAGTCAGATACAGTATAATTTATGTTAATGCGTTTTCCTTCATTATCTGGAAACACTGGGGTTGTTTCTCATGCAAATGTGTTTATGTGATTATTCTCAGACTGCTAATAGGAACTCCAAAAGGAGATGGAGCTTAATCCCAATCGCAAGAGTGATCTACAACATACGTCGACAAGAGAGATGGCTCAGTGATTAACCCATCTGGCTGGTTAACCGCATCCGTACATGAAGATGCAATCTGTTCTTTGTGTTCTTGAGCAGCTTTGGGAGGAGGAGGAATTAGCAAGGATGAGCGGCAGTGGCAATATGCTTGCGTGAGTGAGATGCCATGTGGTTTCGTAAGTGAGCACTAGGCATGTCTGATGTAAAAAGGGTGTTGATTAAAGAGACCATAGTGCTTTAACATAATCTTGGCACAAATTACCTATCCTGGAATTTGTCCGTGGTGGTGCTGAGGAATAAAATGTCACCACTTGTTCATTAACATTCACAAAATATGTTGATTGTTGGTTGTTACACTGTCTGAGCATGATGGTTGGATCCCAAGTAACAAAATTGGGTGCTAATGATGGTTGGATCCCAAGTAAGAAAATTAGGTGCTAGTGGATAGAGTTCATCCACGTGGGCGTCAAAACTAATGGTGAAGTGTAGCACCTGCCAGGATTCCTTCAACTGTTCCCACGAGCGGGTCAGTGCGCTGGAACCAGATCCTCTAACATTAAGAAGGAAAGTTAGAGAAGCTACAATCCTCTAACTTACCTTCTTGCAATCCATATGATTAAGGCTAAAATAATTTAAATTAATATGCAAATTATAGATTTAATGTTTACATTCATAATCATTACATACAAACAATTTGATGGTGAAATAAAATCAATTATAGATTATTTATATCTACAGTAAATATCAATAGTAAATAATCCGCTAACTTCTCTAACATTCCTTCTTCATTTTACACTATGATTACATTATAGCACCGTGATTTTGCTTTTCTAAGTTAGAGGATCCGCCTCCCAGTGCGCTTGGCAGAGAGAGAGAGAGAGAGCGGTTGCTGGCAGCACATGCAAGTGTATACAATACAATGGAACATTGTCAGGGCTGGTCCAAGTGCTAGATTCCCTAGCTAAAGCAGCCTCCTTTCTGCATCAATACACGCTGCAGTGCAGCGATACGAGGGGACAACGCGCTAGAATACCGGGAAAGCTCGAATCCCCATAGAACGCCAACGACCAGGATAAAGGCCTACCTGATGCTCGGCCGTCATTGGCATTTTTCGGGGTCTATACAAGCTATTGCATGACCAGAGTAATCAATGTTTGCATGCATGGGGAGAAAGTAAAATACTTCCTCCGTTCCTAAATATTTATCTTTCTAGAGATTTCAACAAGTGACTATATATGGAACAAAATAAGTGAATTTATACTCTAAAATATGTCTATATACATATGTATGTGTTAGTCTATTTGAAATCTCTAAAAAGACAAATATTTAGGAACAGAGAGAGTATAATTGATTGGATGGTGAGACATAGGGGACTGTGAGCAGCAGGGCTAGCGCTGGCTTTGGGCTGGAAGCAAGCGGCTATTTCTCGCGTCCTGTGCTGTAGCCGGGCGATTGGTGAAGCGCTCGCTCTCTTCTCTTTCATGCATTTACTCTCCTCCAGCTCAGAATTTTGCTAAGGTGGAATCGCTTGTAGGACTATTGTACTTCTAAGCTCGGACCTTCTTTTCGAAAATTCGAATCTGAGCCCGAGCTCATCTGCACCTGCGCTCACGAAAAAAATCAAAATAAATATTAGAAAAATTCAAAAAAATCCAAAAAAAATTGGATGGTAGACAATTTGATGCGTGAGGTACGCCCCAATTTTCAGAACATTTAGACTTCTATGCAGCTCTCAGCAAAAAAGACAAATCGAAGGTCTGTAAAAATATGTACTGTTCATATACTGTTCTGGTCTGATTTGTCTTTTTTGCTGAGAGCTGCACAGAAGTCCAAATGTTTTAAAAATTGGAGCGTACCTCACGCATCAAATTGTCTACCACCCTAATTTGTTTGAAATTTTTTGAATTTTTCTAAAAAAATTACGATTTTTTTGACCGGGTGCAGATGCACCCGGGCACCGAAATGCTGCTCTCCCTTCTTTTCCCATTTCAATGAATGAGATTGTACTTCTTTTGGATTGGTGGACACAGGAGAGCGTTTAGTTAAGTTGCACTTAAACATAATCTTTTGGAACAATTTTGAAAAAAAATCTGAAAAAAAGTTCGCAAATATGAAAATTAGTTCTCAGAATTTCAGAATGTTCACGAATTTTTTAAAAAAGTCGAAGATTTGAAAAAAGTTTGCAGATTTAGAAAATTTCCTGGATTTATAAAATGTTCACAAATTTTAAATATGTTAGCGAATTTGAAGACAAGTTCACTAATCTCGAAAAGGTTCACGAAAATGAAAACAATTCATTATTTGAAAATGAATAAAAGAACAGAAAAGATAAAGACAAACCTAACAAGAAAAAATAAATAAAAAGAAGGAAAAATGAAAATGGAAGAAAATAAAAAGTAGAACGAAAAAGAAATGGAAAAAAGAAAAAAATACGAAAAACAATCAAAGCCGAACAACAAAAGCGGTGAAAAATGAATCCACAGATAACCCAGCCTAAAAAACTGGCAGGAGGAGAGATATTGTGCCACAACAGACTTAGATGGCAACAGGGTGCGTGCGCCCTGTACCATTTTGCACGCGGCGAGTTCAATTCCTTGCTTGGTCGTCTTTTTTTGGGAATTTCCACGTGACGTGCTGCAAACAAGAAACAACTCACTTTACGCCCGATGGTCAGACCCAGTTGCTTCGACCCCTCTGTGCCGCGCCCCTTTGTCCGGCCTGCTGCAAAGACAGAGCATGCACTCGCCCTAGGGTAACCTCTAGTTTGGTTATTGTTGTTTTTCTTTTGTTTATATATTGGAAATATTTCCTTCTTACAAAATATATTGGAAATACGCTAAATGATTATACATCAGAAATTAATTTACTAAAAAGTTTAAAAGTGTTCATCGCACATTTAAAACCAGTTCATGCAGTGCTAAAATAATGTTAGTGTAACTTTTAGAAAATGTTGATACCATTCAAAACTATAACATGACAAAAAATGTTAATGATATTTATAAAAAAGTGTTTACACAACGTAAAAACATAATGTTCGTCACATTTAAAATAATTATACAATCTATAAAAATATACTTATATTTTTCAAAAAAAAATTCTGCCATTCAAAATAATGTCCATGGCATTTATGTTCGCATGATTTAAAAATATATTTGTGATATTTAAGAAAACCCCAGTGTAAGAAAATGTTGGCCTAGTTTTAAAAACTGTTTCCTACAACTTAAAAATATAATTTTTTGCATGTTTTCACAAAAAAGTCAAACATATATTTGTAAACAATATTCATAATGTATAGAAAAAATGTTCAACATGTATCAAACATTATTCCAAGTGTATGCGAAAATGTACAACTTGTACCAAAAATTAGACATGTATTTAAAAATAAAAAAAATTAGATTCAAACAAATTTGATAAAGAAACATAGGGAAAAAACCAACATGGAAGATTCTAGTGCCGGTCCAAACCGATCTGAAGAACCTTCTCAAAACCGCCTTAATGGGTTGGCCCACGAAAGCCACCGCGCGGCCAATGCCAGAGGCGAGGCAAAGCTACATATTGCAATAAGTAAGAATATAGCTCCAGTGTCTGCAGAAGGCGAGACAAAGCAACTCCCTTCTCTTCACGGGACATGCGAGCTACTCTAGCCAGCTAATGGCATGTACAATGGCGGCATATGAATATAGATGTCTCACGACAAAAAGTAGTTTGAGGCATCTATATTGATTATTTCTCCCCAATACAAGCTACTACTAGTGAGTCTCATTAAAGAATAGAAAGTGACTCTCACTATACATGCATCCTTACTCTCTACTTTAACTTTTTTTAACTTTAATGCATCGGACCATATTTTTTCTCTCCAAACACCCGTCTCTTACATGGAAGGCAGGGCGGCCGCCCTATCTTTATTCCATGCAAAAAATGTTACTCCCTTCGTCCGGAAATATTTGTCATCGAAATGGACAAAAAGAGATACACCTAGAACTAAAATACGTCTAGATACACCGCCTTTTATCTATTTTGATGACAAGTATTTCTGAACGGAGGGAGTATATATGTATGCATATACACTCCTTGCTACGGCTGTCTCAGGATGGCTATGTTCACTGGAATAATAATCGCTAATATCTACTACTTAAAAAGAACATAAGGTTCTCATTTCATTTTTCTTCTCATCATCACTTCGTTCAACCTTTCATGTATGATAATCAATCAACTTAATTTACGTATCTTCTGAATCAATTCTATTTTAATTTACTTACCAAACTTCTGATTAAAATATAAGGCAATTCACGGGCAGAATTTGATAAACATTTATTTACATAATCACATTATTATTATTATTATTATTATTATTATTATTATTATTATTATTGTGATCTAAAAAGAGTTTTATTTCATCATAATAGGCTTACAATCGCGAGGCAAGATATCCTCTACACATGGTGGTGCGCTATGTAGCCATAAAGTAGTATAATTTTCTACTCGGTTATGCGATGCCAACTGATCTGCCAGCCTATTTTGCTCATGCTTGATTTTCATGGAAATAAACTGTCTCCCTTGCATAAGGAACTTTATCTCTACCACCAAATGACCATATGCCGATCTCGAGAGGCCTTCCCCGGACAATATCATGGACATGTAAATCACAAGATAACATAATAGAATATTTATACCCCGTTGCAACGCACGAGCATTGTTCTAGTACTACTAGAAAGAGGTCGGTCGCTTGTTTATATGTGTCATGCAGCCATGGTATTGGGCCTAATCTAAGCCGACGACTTGCGGCGCACTCCGGCCGAATGCCACGAACGGCATACGCATCGCTGTATGTAAAAAAAATTATCAAGGTATTCACCGTTGTATGTAAAAAAATCATGAGGCGTTGGCTCTAGCTGCCGGTTTGTCTCTGGAGCGCTTGACAATCGCTAGCGATTGCAAGACAGTTGTGAATGACTTCAAAAATGGGTTGGGAGGTCATATCACAATTGTCAAGGAGATAGAGAAAAGAAGAGCCAGTTTTCTGAGCTGTGATTTTATGTTCGAGGGCCGAGCTTCAAATCGTGAAGCACATAACCTTGTAAAATTTTCTGTTTCGCTTCCTCTGGGTCGCCACTTGTGGCTGTTAACTCCTCATGAACCCCTTTGTATCCCTTTGAATTTTGCTTCGAATTCATTAAAGTGTGGGGATCCCTCAATTTTTTTTTAAAAAGGCATACGCATCGCTCTTATCTCAAAAGAGAAAAAAAAACATACGCATCGCTCCAAGATGAGGCTTTGCAACTCGACTCCTCCTCAATGTGATTCTCAAAAAAAAAGGACTCCTCCTCAATGTAGTTGACGCAGTGCTTGACATGCACGCTTCCCTCTTTGAGTCCGACTCCACCTCAGCGAGAGTAAATTGCATAAAACCACCACTTTGAGGGCTAGGTTTGCGAAAATCACTAGGATACAGATTCGCTGCAGACAGCACCACGTCTAGCGTAATTCTTTTGCAAAAACCACTGATCGGCGGATCGGGCCGTGTTAAGTGAGTTTATGACAGCTGGGGCCCGTTTTTCGCCTACGTGGCACTTTAGGCCGTCCCGACAGCCGGCAGACGGCGTTAGACGACGCCGTTCAGTCCTAGCAGTCAAAAGCGCCAACCGTTACTCCTTCTCCACTCTGCTCGCTCGCTCTCGCTCTGTTCTTGGTCGCCGCACCCGTCGCCACCGCGCCGCGCCGCCGCCGCAGCGCCATGGTGTCGTGGAGTGATGGGTCGGATAGCAGCGAGCACACCAGGCAGTACATGAGCTCAGATTCCGACGACGGCACCATTAAGGTCAGTTCTCAGAGTTAGGGTTAGGGTTTGATATTTGGGGATTTTTGGAATGAGCCTCTTTTCAATCATTGGACCAAATATCAGTCATTCCTTTGCACTCCAGGTTCCTGCTAGCACCGAAGACTCAAGTTTCGAGGGCCCTGAGACAGATATGTATGTTTTGTGCCATGGACACGGGAAGGCAGCAGAAAGGCGTGTTGCTTTCGAAGGGATTCACACCGGCAGGAGGTTTCTTTGTTGTGCAGAGAAAGTATGGTTCCAGCTGAACTAATTGGAAGTTGTGGATTTACCAAACAGATATGTCATTTGTTTATCATGGATATGTACTATGGAAGCAGTCATTGTATCATATTGTGAGGTTAGGACAGTGGATGCAGTCATTGTTTACTGTGGAAGCAGGCATTGTATTATACTGTGAAGTTTGGACAGTGGATTCATTAACTGTTTACTCTGCCAGCATTGTTTAGTCTGGTTCTGGCAACATTGTTTAGTTAGGTCATTTTGTTAACTCTGCCAGGTTAGCATATTTTAAGAGAGTAGATGCATGGGTTGGCAGACCAGCATTTTTTAGTTTGGATCTGGCAATATTGTTTAGTTAGGTCATTTTTTAACTCTGCCATGTTAGCTTATTTTAGGACAGAATATTCATGGGTTAGCACATCAGCATTGTTTACTTAGTAGTTGTTTATTTTAGAGCATGATCTGAATTTTAGTGTAAAGTAATCTAGCCTATCATTGTAAGCAAGTCACTGTTATGTAATTCATTTTGTTAATACTCTTTTTCCAGGAAGGTAAAAATTGTGGACTAGTAGAATGGATTGATCCATCTTGGCCCACTACCCTTGAGAATGCACTGTCCAAATTGTGGTCTATGTATGAACAGAGTAAGATGGAAAGGAATGAGGAATGTCTGATGTATTCATTTACTGTTCATGACCTGACACAAGAGAAGAAGAAACTCCAGGCCAGCTATGAGAAGTTGGTTGAAGATATCAATGCACTTATGGATGCCCAGGAGAAGAGGGCAGTGATAGAAAGGAAAGATGCTGAAACAACCAAGTTGCAGGAGAAGTATGACACTTTGAAGAACATAGCAGCTGCTCAAGGTACTGTCATTAGGAACATGAAGTTGAAGCTAGTTGAAGAGAAGAAGAATTTGCAGATCCACATTGATGAGCTCAAGAAGACAGTTGAAGAGAGCAATGTGAAGCTGGAGGGCATCAAGGCCATCATAAATGGATAAGCAGTGCAAGAGAAGAATGGGCAATATCATTTGGCATTTGCTGACCTTTTGCAGGGTGTGGTTTGGCATTTGTTGTAATGATAGTAGTTTAAATTCTATTAACTATGAGTACTCCTGAACTATGGATATGTAATCTTAAGTAAGATGTTTGCATTTGAACTAGTGCTGAATGTGGTGCTATTTGAACTAGTGCTGAATGTCAAACTATGATTATGTATGGATTTGAACTAGTGCTGAATTTGGTGGTATTTAGAGCTGGTTAATGTTATCTTAAGTAATCTGTTTGCAAATGATGATTTTTGCTTTAGTATGTTCCTGTTCAACTCATGATTCTGAGTTAAGTAGGGTCAATTAGGGTTGTTTTTGGCTTTTTATCGACGTCGAGGCATCAACTAGGTCAAGTTAGGGTTTTTGGTTTTTTATTGACGCCGAGGCATCAAGTAGGCCAAGAGGGGTTGTTTTTGGCTTTTTATCGACGCTGAGGCATCAACTAGGCCAAGTTAGGGTTTTTGGTTTTTTATCGACGCTGAGGCATCAAGTAGGCCAAGAGGAGTTGTTTTTGGCTTTTTATCGACGCCGAGGCATCAAGTAGGCCAAGTT